>NC_069502.1:1142160809-1142300809 GCF_027579735.1 Bombina bombina
ATATACCTCACTAATGAACAGAACAAAACACCTCTTTTTGCTAGAGAATGATTGATGTGGTACACCTGTGTGGGTTAGTCCAAATCAATGGCCTAGAGGTGAAAAATCCCTCTTGACTCTGTAAACACTCACCTATGTTTGCATTTATTAATCTATTCTCTGCAGTACAATTATCTGGTGGAATAAACTTCATAACTAATCATTGTTATTAAAAAGCTCCAAACTGGTGAACATGTAAATAGGTTCCCTTACTGGGATAGATGATCCCTCCCACCCCTTTTATTTTACACATTTGAGGTGGTATAACCCTTCCAAAGATGTTTTGCTAGTCTGTATTTGACAACACTATGATTGATGTGGTACACCTGTGTGGGTTAGTCCAAATCACTGGCCTAGAGGTGAAAAATCCCTCTTGACTCTGTAAACACTCACCTATGTTTGCATTTATTAATCTATTCTCTGCAGTACAATTATCTGGTGGAATAAACTTCCTAACTAATCATTGTTATTAAAAAGCTCCAAACTGGTGAACATGTAAATAGGTTCCCTTACTGGGATAGATGATCCCTCCCACCCCTTTTATTTTACACATTTGAGGTGGTATAACCCTTCTAAAGATGTTTTGGGAGTCTGTATTTGACAACACTATGATTGATGTGGTACAACTGTGTGGGTTAGTCCAAATCACTGGCCTAGAGGTGAAAAATCCCTCTTGACTCTGTAAACACTCACCTATGTTTGCATTTATTAATCTATTCTCTGCAGTACAATTATCTGGTGGAATAAACTTCATAACTAATCATTGTTATTAAAAAGCTCCAAACTGGTGAACATGTAAATAGGTTCCCTTACTGGGATAGATGATCCCTCCCACCCCTTTTATTTTACACATTTGAGGTGGTATAACCCTTCCAAAGATATTTTGGGAGTCTGTATTTGACAACACTATGTAATGAAAAGTTATATCAAAATTCGTGTCAATTTAAATGTTTACTTCAATTTGTCTAGTTTAAACTACTAGTAGCAACTAAAGCTGTATAATTCCTACTTTGTTATGAACACATACAGATCGTGTAGCGGTTCTATGTTGTTATTTACTAGCCTGAACACTCTTATTCTATTGGTCAAAGCTGCTATGTGGGCAGTGGCCGTGTGACATGGAGGCCGACCGCCACCACCCACTTGTTACCCAGAACCAGTAATTGTTCACATTGTCATTTGACAGGGTGCCGTCTATGATAGACGCCCCCTGAGTCTCTAAGATTTGACAGTCTGCTTTGAAGCCGTCTCAGCGGTCCACTGACCGAACATGACGGCTGAAGTTCCCTTTACAATCCCCAATCGCAACAGCCAAAAAGCCCTTCTTATAGAAGTATAGAGATCGTCAGCCCCGCAACCGTAGTTGTGGAAATATCTGATTTGTATGCAACGATAACCCAACCGAGGACCTGCTTACAGTTTTCCTCAAAAGTGGGTGTGTGTGTAGCTTGACCAATCACTTTTTTAATCCGGATTACAGTTTTCCTCAAAAGTGGGTGTGTGTAAACTAGCCAATCACTCTCTTAGTGCAAATTAGTTTGTGATTGGCTGACATGTCAGTATGTGCATAGCGATTGTTGCGATACTCGCAACAGTGTCACTCAAGTTCTTTATTGTAGAGTGTATTATATTGTTTGTATGGATCGGGAGTAAGTGATTTTCCTTTTTTACTACGTGTGTGTTACAATATTATTGTCGTTTCTCAAACTGCTATATAATGAACTTTGTGTCTTGTGTTTTTATTCGCCGGCATTTGTTTCATTCTCTGGCTTATCGCCTACCAAAATCTTTATATAATACAATACATGGCCTAACTTGACCAAATGACATTTCTAAATTCTTATTAAGTTTACAAGTGAGTATATTCCTAATAACTGGTATATGTCCAGGGGGATATAATTGATTCCAAAAAAACGCAAGTTGCGTTATGCAATATAGGATAAAGGATGATAGACTAAACCTATAAAGTGAAATGTGAGGTATAGTGAATGTGTATGGAATGTCATCATGCTGAAATAATGGAGAAAATGGGGGGAAAATACTGGAATGAGAAAAAAGATAACTTAGTTAACGAATTAATAAAATGGACTGGAAGGGAAGATAAATCTGTGAGAGGTTGAACGGGAAATATCTTAATATAATAATGGATTGTAGTCTAATCTCATAGTGATACTCGTGAAAAACTTATAGTGATGAATTTATAGTGATAATCTGGAAGATCTTGGTGGAAAAAAAAAAAATCTATTAAAAGGATAATTGGATAGAAAATCTATCACGGGGATATCGTAATAATGGGTGCCAGGACCGGGGAACAAAAGTAATAGACAATATGGAGAATAGTAGATGGTATGACTAAAGGGGTGACTAAAATGTATGTAGGGGTGAACTAGACTAAAAAGCTGCCAAATCAATAACTTCATTTAAGCCGGAGGGAAACAGAGACTGGAATTTATAAATCCAATATGTTTCCCTCTGGCGTAGACGGGTGTACCTATTATAACCTATTTTGTGGGTGATGTGTTCGAGTGGAGTGATAGAAAAGGTGTGTTGATGTCCATAATGTTGGATGGTGCTGTGTCTTGAAATACTATGTTTGAGTGATTGTTTTTTGATATTTCTTAAGTGCTCACTCCATCTCGTGCGTATCTTCCTGCAGGTGCAGCCCAAATATTGAAGGCCACTTCTGCAGGTCAATACGTAAATAACATAATCTGTGCCACAATCTATCCTATTTTTAATGGTGAATACTTCCCCTGTCGTGTGACATTTCACAGATGTTTGTCCATGTGTTATATACCTACACATATGGCAATGTGATTTGTTACACCTAAAGGCTCCTATCTTAAAATTCTTGTTTATATTAAGTGTAGGCTGATGTATACGATTTCTCTTGGAAATCACAACTTTACTTGGGGCCAGTTTTTGTTTCAGGGTCGGTGCTCTTCGGAATACTATCCGTGGTGATACTATGTTTCAGAATTGGGTCTTTCATTATAATAGGCCAGTGTTTTTTCAAAGTTTTCTTTATATAGGTATGTTGTGAATTAAATTGTGTAATGAAAAGTGGTTCCTTGGGATTGTTATTAGATGATATGGTCAAATTTTGATATTTAGGGGTAAGGATATTCTGTCTATCGACATTCCTTGCCTTCAGAAAGCTGTCTTCTATTAATTGGGCAGGATAGCCTTTTTCTTTAAATCTATTACATAAAATTTCTGACTGTTGATCATATCGGGTTAGAGTGCTACAATTCCTTCTAATCCGCCTAAACTGACTGTAGGGGATGTTGGTCTTCCAGCTGTTGAGGTGATTACTTGAAAAGTGTAAGAAGTTGTTGCTATCAACCTCTTTAAAAAAGGTGGAAGACACAACATCCCCCACAGTATTCCATTCAAGAGAAACGTCCAAAAACTCTATTTTTTCATTCTGTATGTTGTATGTGAAGGAGAGGCCCATATTATTTGAATTTAAATGGTTCACAAATGATATAACTTCGCCTGTGGTGCCTTCCCAAATGAAAATGAGGTCATCGATGTAACGGCCATAGAATACCAGGTTTGCCTCCCAGTTAGTGTTGTAGATGTACGTGTCTTCAAAAACACCCATGAAGAGGTTAGCAAAACTGGGGGCAAACCTGGTACCTATGGCCGTACCCTTAATTTGTAGGAAGAAGTCATCCAAAAATTGAAAATAATTATGTGATAAAATGTGTTGGATGCAAATCATAATGAATTCTTGTTGAATAGAAGGTAAATATATGTCATTCTCAAGGTGATGTTTGATGGCATTAAGCCCCAACGTGTGATCTATATTAGAATAGAGTGCCCCTACATCGCACGTCAGCCAGAGGGTACATTCTTTCCTTTTGACATTTTTGAGCTTATTTAATAGGTCTGTGGTGTCTCTAATATAAGATGGTAACTTCATAACGTATTTCTGCAAAAGTAAATCAATATATTCAGAGAGACGGTCAGTGGGGCTATTGATTCCTGAAATTATAGGTCTCCCTGGCGGTTTTATTCGACTTTTATATATTTTTGGGAGGTGATAGTAAAATGGGATACTGGGGTGATCTGGTAAAATATATTGTTTTTCCTTTTTGTTTAAAATTCCTTTATGGAAACCGTCTAAGATTAGATTTTTGAGAATTTTACAGAATTTTAATGTAGGATCACTATCTAGTTTCCTATAATACTCTGTGTCAAGTACAATACGTTTGGCCTCTGTGATATAGTCAGGATAATCCTTTGTCCGCTTGACGTATTATTAGATTTTTATTTGCCATCAGGCTGTTAAGGGCTTTCTGTTCATTAGGCCAGATGTGTCCAAGTTTACTTTTACCATTTATTTTAGCCTTTTTATGCTGTTTATAAGCTAGTTTATTCAGGTCATCTAACACCAGTTGCTGGAAGAGATCAATATATGATCCTTCCTTTCTCGGAGGATTAAAAGTGGACTGGGGTGCAAGATCAGTATGCACAATCTGTTCAAATAGATCGTTTGCTAAATTTGTGGTGTCAGTATAAACTATCTGTGTTGGATTTCTAGGGTCCATTGCATTAGTTAAGATTGGTATGCCATCTAATTTATGTTTTCTAAGTTCTTTAGCTGCAAAATATCTCTGTAATGAGAGTTTCCTAGTAAACAAATTTATATCAACAAAAAGATTGAATAAATTAGGTTGATGTGGAGGACAATAGGACAGACATCTACCTAGAATTCTGATCTCGTCATCAACACACACCACGTACACCCCAGAACTACAATGAGAATAATAATTTTAAGACTGATCGGAACACCATCAGCTGGGATGCACAGGACAATTGGGGGAATCATTCACAGTATAATCGACAAAAATCACAACAGTCTTTTAGACCACAAACTCATCTCCATGAGAATAGAACAGCATACAATTCGAACTATAATAACATGGTTCCCCACACATATAACCATAGAGTAAATGACTACCACCGTCCAGGACATTACAATAGACCATTCGAGATGACTCATCAGGGACGAGACAATAGGAACCACGACTATACGAACCAGGGAGAATACAATAATACACTTATTAATGCTTCTCATAACCAATACACTATTCCTACACAAAACCGCTATGATGCTTTATCACACAATGATGACATTCCATCCAATAGACCAATGGAACCACAAAACATATCACAAGAAAGACCTTCCACCTCTGCTGGAAATCATTTTTTATGGGACAGACCATTAGCCCCATTATGGGACAAAATGAAGGTAACCCTGAACCACAAAAAAAGATCATTTCCAAACGAGGGAGGAGAGGGAGAGGGCACACCCTCAAAAAAGCAAAGCTTCAGAGATTAAAAGATGGCATATTTAATCTATCCTCACATACTCTATCGGATGACGAGATCAGAATTCTAGGTAGAGGTCTGTCCTATTGTCCCCCACATCAACCTAATTTATTCAATCTTTTTGTTGATATAAATTTGTTTACTAGGAAACTCTCATTACAGAGATATTTTGCAGCTAAAGAACTTAGAAAACATAAATTAGATGGCACACCAATCTTAACTAATGCAATGGACCCTAGAAATCCAACACAGATAGTTTATACTGACACCACAAATTTAGCAAACGATCTATTTGAACAGATTGTGCATACTGATCTTGCACCCCAGTCCACTTTTAATCCTCCGAGAGAGGAAGGATCATATATTGATCTCTTCCAGCAACTGGTGTTAGATGACCTGAATAAACTAGCTTATAAAAAGCATAAAAAGGCTAAAATAAATGGTAAAAGTAAACTTGGACACATCTGGCCTAATGAACAGAAAGCCCTTAACAGCCTGATGGCAAATACAAATCTAATAATACGTCAAGCGGACAAAGGCGGCGGGATAGTCCTACAGGATTATCCTGACTATATCACAGAGGCCAAACGTATTGTACTCGACACAGAGTATTATAGGAAACTAGATAGTGATCCTACATTAAAATTCTGTAAAATTCTCAAAAATCTAATCTTAGACGGTTTCCATAAAGGAATTTTAAACAAAAAGGAAAAACAATATCTTTTACCAGATCACCCCAGTATCCCATTTTACTATCACCTCCCAAAAATACATAAAAGTCGAATAAAACCGCCAGGGAGACCTATAATTTCAGGAATCAATAGCCCCACTGACCGTCTCTCTGAATATATTGATTTACTTTAGCAGAAATACGTTATGAAGTTACCATCTTATATTAGAGACACCACAGACCTATTAAATAAGCTCAAAAATGTTAAAAGGAAAGAATGTACCCTCTGGCTGACGTGCGATGTAGGGGCACTCTATTCTAATATAGATTACACGTTGGGGCTTAATGCCATCAAACATCACCTTGAGAATGACATATATTTACCTTCTATTCAACAAGAATTCATTATGATTTGCATCCAACACATTTTATCACATAATTATTTTCAATTTTTGGATGACTTCTTCCTACAAATTAAGGGTACGGCCATGGGTACCAGGTTTGCCCCCAGTTTTGCTAACCTCTTCATGGGTGTTTTTGAAGACACGTACATCTCCAACACTAACTGGGAGGCAAACCTGGTATTCTATGGCCGTTACATCGATGACCTCATTTTCATTTGGGAAGGCACCACAGGCGAAGTTATATCATTTGTGAACCATTTAAATTCAAATAATATGGGCCTCTCCTTCACATACAACATACAGAATGAAAAAATAGAGTTTTTGGACATTTCTCTTGAATGGAATACTGTGGGGGATGTTGTGTCTTCCACCTTTTTTAAAGAGGTTGATAGCAACAACTTCTTACACTTTTCAAGTAATCACCTCAACAGCTGGAAGACCAACATCCCCTACAGTCAGTTTAGGCGGATTAGAAGGAATTGTAGCACTCTAACCCGATATGATCAACAGTCAGAAATTTTATGTAATAGATTTAAAGAAAAAGGCTATCCTGCCCAATTAATAGAAGACAGCTTTCTGAAGGCAAGGAATGTCGATAGACAGAATATCCTTACCCCTAAATATCAAAATTTGACCATATCATCTAATAACAATCCCAAGGAACCACTTTTCATTACACAATTTAATTCACAACATACCTATATAAAGAAAACTTTGAAAAAACACTGGCCTATTATAATGAAAGACCCAATTCTGAAACATAGTATCACCAGGAATCCACGTGTAGTATTCCCGAAGAGCACCGACCCTGAAACAAAAACTGGCCCCAAGTAAAGTTGTGATTTCCAAGAGAAATCGTATACATCAGCCTACACTTAATATAAACAAGAATTTTAAGAGCCTTTAGGTGTAACAAATCACGTTGCCATATGTGTAAGTATATAACACAAGGACAAACATCTGTGAAATGTCACACGACAGGGGAAGTATTCACCATTAAAAATAGGATAGATTGTGGCACAGATTATGTTATTTACGTATTGACCTGCAGTTGTGGCCTTAAATATTTGGGCCGCACCTGCAGGAAGGTACGCACGAGATGGAGTGAGCACTTAAGAAATATCAAAAAACAATCACTCAAACATAGTATTTCAAGACACAGCACCATCCAACATTATGGACATCAACACACCTTTTCTATCACTCCACTCGAACACATCCCCCACAAAATAGGTTATAATAGGTACACCCGTCTACGCCAGAGGGAAACATATTGGATTTATAAATTCCAGTCTCTGTTTCCCTCCGGCTTAAATGAAGTTATTGATTTGGCAGCTTTTTAGTCTAGTTCACCCCTACATACATTTTAGTCACCCCTTTAGTCATACCATCTACTATTCTCCATATTGTCTATTACTTTTGTTCCCCGGTCCTGGCACCCATTATTACGATATCCCCGTGATAGATTTTCTATCCAATTATCCTTTTAATAGATTTTTTTTTTCCACCAAGATCTTCCAGATTATCACTATAAATTCATCACTATAAGTTTTTCACGAGTATCACTATGAGATTAGACTACAATCCATTATTATATTAAGATATTTCCCGTTCAACCTCTCACAGATTTATCTTCCCTTCCAGTCCATTTTATTAATTCGTTAACTAAGTTATCTTTTTTCTCATTCCAGTATTTTCCCCCATTTTCTCCATTATTTCAGCATGATGACATTCCATACACATTCACTATACCTCACATTTCACTTTATAGGTTTAGTCTATCATCCTTTATCCTATATTGCATAACGCAACTTGCGTTTTTTTGGAATCAATTATATCCCCCTGGACATATACCAGTTATTAGGAATATATTCACTTGTAAACTTAATAAGAATTTAGAAATGTCATTTGGTCAAGTTAGGCCATGTATTGTATTATATAAAGATTTTGGTAGGCGATTAGCCAGAGAATGAAACAAATGCCGGCGAATAAAAACACAAGACACAAAGTTCATTATATAGCAGTTTGAGAAACGACAATAATATTGTAACACACGTAGTAAAAAAGGAAAATCACTTACTCCCGATCCATACAAACAATATAATACACTCTACAATAAAGAACTTGAGTGACACTGTTGCGAGTATCGCAAACAATCGCTATGCACATACTGACATGTCAGCCAATCACAAACTAATTTGCACTAAGAGAGTGATTGGCTAGTTTACACACACCCACTTTTGAGGAAAACTGTAATCCGGATTAAGAAAGTGATTGGTCAAGCTACACACACACCCACTTTTGAGGAAAACTGTAAGCAGGTCCTCGGTTGGGTTATCATTGCATACAAATCAGATATTTCCGCAACTACGGTTGCGGGGCTGACGATCTCTATACTTCTATAAGAAGGGCTTTTTGGCTGTTGCGATTGGGGATTGTAAACGGAACTGCAGCCGTCATGTTCGGTCAGTGGACCGCTGAGACGGCTTCAAAGCAGACTGTCAAATCTTAGAGACTCAGGGGGCGTCTATCATAGACGGCACCCTGTCAAATGACAATATGAACAATTACTGGTTCTGGGTAACAAGTGGGTGGTGGCGGTCAGCCTCCATGTCACGCGGCCACTGCCCACATAGCAGCTTTGACCAATAGAATAAGAGTGTTCAGGCTAGTAAATAACAACATAGAACCGCTACACGATCTGTATGTGTCCATAACAAAGTAGGAATTATACAGCTTTAGTTGCTACTAGAAGTTTAAACTAGACAAATTGAAGTAAACATTTAAATTGACACGAATTTTGATATAACTTTTCATTACATAGTGTTGTCAAATACAGACTCCCAAAATATCTTTGGAAGGGTTATACCACCTCAAATGTGTAAAATAAAAGGGGTGGGAGGGATCATCTATCCCAGTAAGGGAACCTATTTACATGTTCACCAGTTTGGAGCTTTTTAATAACAATGATTAGTTAGGAAGTTTATTCCACCAGATAATTGTACTGCAGAGAATAGATTAATAAATGCAAACATAGGTGAGTGTTTACAGAGTCAAGAGGGATTTTTCACCTCTAGGCCAGTGATTTGGACTAACCCACACAGTTGTACCACATCAATCATAGTGTTGTCAAATACAGACTCCCAAAACATCTTTGGAAGGGTTATACCACCTCAAATGTGTAAAATAAAAGGGGTGGGAGGGATCATCTATCCCAGTAAGGGAACCAATTTATATGTTCACCAGTTTGGAGCTTTTTAATAACAATGATTAGTTAGGAAGTTTATTCCACCAGATAATTGTACTGCAGAGAATAGATTAATAAATGCAAACATAGGTGATTGTTTACAGAGTCAAGAGGGATTTTTCACCTCTAGGCCAGTGATTTGGACTAACCCACACAGGTGTACCACATCAATCATAGTGTTGTCAAATACAGACTCCCAAAACATCTTTGGAAGGGTTATACCACCTCAAATGTGTAAAATAAAAGGGGTGGGAGGGATCATCTATCCCAGTAAGGGAACCTATTTACATGTTCACCAGTTTGGAGCTTTTAATAACAATGATTAGTTAGGAAGTTTATTCCACCAGATAATTGTACTGCAGAGAATAGATTAATAAATGCAAACATAGGTGAGTGTTTACAGAGTCAAGAGGGATTTTTCACCTCTAGGCCAGTGATTTGGACTAACCCACACAGGTGTACCACATCAATCATAGTGTTGTCAAATACAGACTCCCAAAACATCTTTGGAAGGGTTATACCACTTCAAATGTGTAAAATAAAAGGGGTGGGAGGGATCATCTATCCCAGTAAGGGAACCTATTTACATGTTCACCAGTTTGGAGCTTTTTAATAACAATGATTAGTTTTGAAGTTTATTCCACCAGATAATTGTACTGCAGAGAATAGATTAATAAATGCAAACATAGGTGAGTGTTTACAGAGTCAAGAGGGATTTTTCACCTCTAGGCCATTGATTTGGACTAACCCACACAGGTGTACCACATCAATCATTCTCCAGCAAAAAGAGGTGTTTTGTTCTGTTCATTAGTGAGGTATATAAGGCAGTGAAGGGTAGCATGATTTATTATGATTTTTTATGCCTGATGAAACGGTCTGTGAACCGTGAAACGCTTTGCATGATTGGGTGATTATTGGACACCCTGTTATCCACTCTCATCAGCAATCATTGTGCTGTTGTTTTTAAACTTTTATGCTTTTTTAAATAAATTTGGATATATCTTTTATCCTTTGAGTGGATTCATTTCTACCCACCATCTGCCATTGTTCACATATGAGAGACCAGCCCAGCACCTGAGGGAACACATTATCATACAAATATCAAGATACCTAGAGTTTGGGTGAGCTGCCACACCTCTACCAATCTGCAGCCTGCTTCTACAAGCACATTGGTGTGCTCTGGGAATATCTGAGTACCCTCCACATTAAGGAATCTGTTGTGGTTGTACTATTAATAGTCTGCACATGTGGTGCCCGTATTTCTTGTCTCCCTTATAGCACCACCATCTTACGCCAAGAGCGCCTTCAAGTGGGTGAGCTGTCACACCTTTCTAATTCTGCAGCCCGCCCCTACCAGCACATAAGTGTGCTCTCCAAATTTGTGAGTACCCATTTGGCAATATTCTGTGACTCGTTGTTAACTAATAGATGATACCACACATGAGGCGCCCCTCCATTCTGTTTTATCTTATATAACCCCATAAAACGGCCATTTGTTCTATTTATTTATAATTTTTTTCTGTGCTTTTCTAACGTCATCTACCACATTATTGGTCTCCCTCCATTCCTATTAACCTTCTTTCTATATCTGTCTCTAATTGACCACAGCAAATTAAGTAAGATAAACAACATACACATTTCAGGTGGTATTTCCTGAATCTGCAAAATAATATGAAGTCTGACAGTTTATACCCTCTTTTCAATATTCAATTGTTCCTCTGACACATCAGGGCCTCATAGACACAAGTAGCAGAAATACATATTGTGCCCAGAGCACAGACAGACTCAGGACACAGCACAGAGCAGTATAACACTTTGAAAGACCACACTAAGCAACACCTGTAGGCATTGTGAAATTTCTGCACAAAGCAAAAGCTGACATTTACTGCTAATTAACAAAGTCGCCAGATTACAAGTTGTGCAGTATGGCTTTACCGCTTAAAAAATAGCCTTTGAGTGCGGAATGGTTAGCTCACCGGTATTACAAGTCACGCGTTACAGCTTTACCGTGAACGTTATAGCTTATACCGCTATGATCCATTCGCCAATCAAAGACAAGTAGTTGTGGATATTGAGAAACAAAAATGCTTCACAAAACTCATAAAAAATATGTTATAAACTACACTAACGCCCATGAACTACCTATTAACACCTAAACCGCCACCTCTGCATTACAAATACTATAATAAACGTATTAACCCCTAATCCGCCGCTCACCCGCATCACGGCTACCTAAATTAAAGTATTAACCCCTAATCTGCCGTCCCTCGCATCCCCAGCACTAAATAAACCTATTAATCTCTAAACCATCGCCCCCCCACATTGTGACTCCCTAAATAAACCTATTAACCCCATAACCACTGACCCCCCCCATCGCGACAAACTAAATTAAACTATTAACCCCTAATCCTAACACCCCCTAACTTTAAATTAAAGTTACAATATAACTACCTTAATTTAAATAAAAACTTACCTGTGAAATAAAAAAAAAACTAACCTTAAACTATAAATAAACCTAACATTACTATTTTAAAACAATAAAATATATCAAAAATAAAAAACCTAAATTACAAAATTAAAAAAATCCTAGCACTATGAAAAAAATAATAATCTAACATTACAAAAAGAAACAAAATCTAAAATTAAATAAAATAACAAAACCTAATATTACACAAACTAACAAACTCTAAAATTACGAAAAATAATAAAAGCTAAGATTACGAAATTATCCAAAATAAAAAAATTAAACCTTATCTAATACCCTTATAAAAACAAAAAAAATCCACCCTTAAAAGGGCCTTTTGTAGGGCATTGCCCTAAGTTTACTAGTTCTATTACTTAAAAAATACAAAGTCCCCCTAACAGTACAACCCGTCACCCATCCAGACCCCCAAAATAAAAAAGATAAACTATAAAAAAAAAGAATCTACCCATTGCCCCTAAAGGGGCATTTCTATGGGCAATGTCCTTAAAATGGCAATCAGCTCTTTTAGTGCCCATTAAAAATTTTTTGCCCTAATCTATAAACCCCCCCCCCAAAAAAAAATAATCTAACACTAATCCAGAAATAGATACTCACTATTCTTGAAGTTCGGTGGAAGGTCTTCTTTCAGGGAGCTCCATCTTCAATCTTCATCCCGGTGTCGCAGAGTGGAGGTGGCACCATCTTCAATCTTCATCCAGGGGTTACAGAGCTGAGGCGGCGGGGAGTGGAAGCGGATTGGCGGCAGCTCGGACATCTGACATGGAGGCTCCTCTTCATGAGATTGTCCGCCGCACACTGAAGATTGAATGCGAGGTACCCCTTTTATATTGGGGTACCTTGCATTCCTATTGGCTGAAAAAAATAAAATCAGCCAATTGGATGAGAACTGTTTAAATCCTATTGGCTGATTTTAACAGCCAATAGGATTTAAGCAGCTCCATGACACTGGGATGAAGATTTAAGATGGAGCCGCCTAGAAGAAGACCTTCACTGCCGGACTTCAGGAATGGTGAGTACCTATTTCGGGGTTAGTGTTAGTTTTTTTTTTTTTGGGTGTTTTTTTTTTTTAGATTAAGGCTTTTTATTTTTTTAATGGGCACTAAAAGAGCTAATTGCCCTTTTTTCAGGGCAATGCCCATACAATTAGGTGCAATGGATAGATACGTTTTTTTTTTAGTTAGGTCTTTTTTATTTTGGGGGGTTGTAAAAAGAGCTGTTAAACTTAGGGAAAATGCCCTACAAAAGGCCCTTTTAAGGGCTATTAGTAGTTTAGTGTTAGATTAGGGGGTGTTTTTATTTTGGGGTGTCTTTTGTTTTTATAAGGGTATTAGATTAGGTTTAATTTGTTTATGTTGGATAATTTAGCTTATTATTTTCTGTAATCTTAGCTTTTGTTATTTTTCGTAATTTTAGAGTTTGTTATTTTGTGTAATGTTAGGTTCTTTTATTTTGTTTAATTTTAGATTTTGTTATTTTTTGTAATGTTAGATTTTTTTTCGTAGTGTTAGGATTTTTTAATTTTCTAATTTAGGTTTTTATTTTTGATATCTTTTATTTTTTTTAAATAGTAATGTTAGGTTTATTTATAGCTTAAGCTTAGTTTTTTTTTTTATTTCACAGGTAAGTTTTCATTTATTTTAAGGTAGTTATATTGTAACTTTAATTTAAAGTTAGAGGGTGTTAGGTTTAGGGGTTAATAGTTTAATTTAATTTGTTGTGATGTGGGAGGCCAGTGGTTTAGTGGTTAATAGTTTTATTTAGGGAGTTACGATGTGGGGGGGGGGCGGTTTAGGGGTTAATAGGTTTATTTAGTTTTGGTGATGTGGGGGGACAGCGGTTTAGGGGTTAATAGGTTTATTTAGTTTTGGTGATGTGGGGGGACAGCGGTTTAGGGGTTAATAGCTTTATTTAGTGTTTGCGATGGGGGGGGGCTGGTTTAGAGGTTAATAGCTTTATTTAGTGTTGGTGATGTGGGAAGTCGGCGGTTTAGAGGTTAATCAGTTTATTTAGTGTTGGTGATGTGGGGGGCCGGCGATTTAGGGATTGCTAGACTAGGGCTTGGTTTTTAGGGGTGTTTTTTTTAACAACTTTTGTTTCTCCATAGACTTCAATGGGGAATGCGTTAATGCGATCGCCTTTTCGCAATCGCAGGTGTTAGGTTTTAGTGTCAATAATGTGTTCTATGTAAATATCGGATATCATTTATTGTTTTCATAATGTAATGTGATACACTGAAGTGTTAAAGTTTATTTTTATAGTTTAAGTGTAGTTACCTTTTTATATACAGAGTAAATATTTATAATAAGATATATTATAATCTAGTAGTTTTTTCTAAAAGCAGGCATTAAAGGTTGGTTTATGCCGGTTCAATTTGCGCCGCTTCAGAATAACAACCTTTTTTTTTAGTCATGTGACTGCTATTGAAAAGCATTGAGAAAGCAGTGCATTGATTAAAATAGCCAGTAGGTGGAGCTGTTCGCTTGTGTTGCAGCAAAGATACACACAAGAAGGCTGAAATTAATCAGTGTAGCTAGCTAGACATAAGCTATTGAGCAGCTTTCACAGGAACAAGATCTTCCTGTCTATAAATCAGTCCAGATTGGAATGCATAGAAGGAACTGTTTGCAGAAAAATGCAAGTAAAGTCTGTGTTGTGTGATTTTTTATTAGGTTTATAATGCTGTTTTAGCAAATGTTTTTGTTCATTCAACTTAGTTTAATTATATATTCTGTGTTGTGTGATTTTTTAAATTAGGTTTATAATGCTGTTTAGTATTTAAAGTCTTCATTTCAAAGCTTTAAAAATAAAATATTAGGTGTTACTTATGACAATTTTGAGAGGGGCCTGGAACCTAACTCCCTCACTTCCCATTGACTTACATTATAAACTGGGTTTCAATTTACAACGGTTTCGATTTACAACCATTCCTTCTGGAACCTAACCCCGGCGTAAACTGAGGGCTACCTGTACTAGAATATTACTGTTTAGATTATGATATATGGGTTTATTTTAACAGATTATATAATAGTAAATTGCTAAAGATATTTAATATCATAATCTAATAATGCACTGAGTGCTAAAATATTATTTCAGCACAATCTTTAATCAACCCCTTTACAGTTAAAGCATTTGTTTTATACACAATTACAGAAGAAAATGGAAATGATTTAGGCTTTGGTATCTGGTAGCAATTAACATTCATTCCAACAACCATTAAACACGATATTTTCATTTGCTATTTTAGTTGAATATGTCAAATCTTCATCAGTCTTTTTGATACCTCGATATTGTACGTGCACAGTATATTTCTGGTGTATGTATTCATAAAATAACAATAAGCATATTTTATTTCTCAAACTTTATTTTGCATTGTGCAAGAAGAAAATCTCAATCCATAAAATTCAGGAAAAGGGATTAAAATTGCAGCTGTCAGCATACATCAAGAAGCATTCCTTATAAGCAATCAGCCATTTCTAAACTTTGCCGGGAAAGTAAAATTATGTTAACAGCTGGAATAATTTTATGTATTGCATATGCACTAGTCTATCACAGTATTTTATTTCTTTCATAAGAAGATAGCCATGTACTTGCACATTTTAATTATTCTAGGTGATTATAATGCTTGTAAACAGCAACCTATGAGTTGCAAACTTGCATTTTGACAAATGGGAATATATTGGTAAGAAAGTTTGAAAAAAAATGATCTCAAAATGATTATACTCAGTTTTTCTTTGCTTTATTTATAAAAAAAAGGTACTTAGAAAATATATTATTTTTTAAGAAATGGATATTCCTGTTTTGAATACACCAACTTTTAAGGCTTATAGAGAAGTACTCCTTTTCCATCTAAATGATTGCCGGAGTGTCCCTCTCTGTGAGGTCCTACATACAACTCTATCACTCTTGTACAAACACACTCTTTGGGCTCCATTTATTAAGCTGTATATGAAGTTTTGGAATCCGTTCGCTGCTGGCTCACATGAGCAAGTTGGCAGTTGTTAGTTAGGAAGTTTTTACACCAGCTCTTGGTTGGCGGATTAAAATCACCATGGACACGTTTTCTCGGGTTAATAGACAGCCTCTACTCACGTGCAATTGGGCTAGCGTGAGCAGGGGGCAGCATTGCACAATCACACACTTGTTTGAGGAAGCAAACCTTGTCCGTCCAGGCTTTATTAAATGCTTTAACCTATTTTGGGCTACATTACAAGTGATAGCACAGAACACAATCTGATATTACAAGTTGATGGAATATTTTAAACTAATGCATCTAAATGTGGAAGACATTTTCTAGCATCCTGTATATTTTTTTGTGGACAGCACAATGAGCATTAAAAGCTTGCTCACTGCGTTCATATAACAAGTGGGGAGAAAAGTGTTGTACTCCATCTGAATTCAAAATAGTGCTGTCAAATTCAGTGCTTTTTGAGAGCTTTAGTAAACCATTATTGTTTACTAGTTTGCATAACAGAACACAAAATGCTATGGAAATAGAGATTAAAGGAACATTAAACAGTTTGAGATGGTAATTAGTGATGTCGCGAATAGTTCGCCGGCGAATAGTTCCTGGTGAACATTGCATGTTCGCGTTCGCTGCCGCGGGCGAACATATGCGATGTTCGATTCGCCCCCTATTCTTTATCATTGAGTAAACTTTGACCCTCTACCTCACAGTCAAAGACACATTACAGCCAATCAGCAGCAGACCCTCCCTCCCAGACCCTCCCACGTCCTGGACAGCATCCATTTTAGATTCATTTGGAAGCTGCATTCTTAGTGAGAGGAGGAACAGTGTAGCTGCTGCTGATTTAATAGGGAAATCGATAGCTAGGCTAGTTTATTCAGTGTCCACTACAGTCCTGAAGGACTCATCTGATCTCTGCTGTAAGGACAGCACCCCAAAAAGCCCTTTTTAGGGCTAGAACATCAGTCTGCTTTTTTTTTTTTTCCTGTGTAATCTAATTGCAGTTGCCTGCCTGCCAGCGTGTGTGTCAGGCTCACAGCGTATACTGTGCCCACTTGCCCAGTGCCACCACTCATATCTGGTGTAACAGTAGTGTACATTTTAAAAAAACAACACTTTTTTGACTGTGAAATAATAGCAGACAGCTGCCAGTACCCAAGATGGCCACCAATAAGGCAGATGGGGAGGGTTAGAGAGCTGTTTTGGGGGGGATCAGGGAGGTTGGTGGCTAAGGGGGGATGCTACACCACAGCATATGTAAATATGCTAAAAAAAATTTTAAAAAATTAAAAACCTTTTATTTTAGTACTGGCAGACTTTCTGCCAGTACTTAAGATGGCAGGGACAATTGTGGGGTGGGGGAGGGAAGGGAGCTGTTTGGGAGGGATCAGGGGGTCTGATGTGTCAGGTGGGAGGCTGATCTCTACACTAAAGCTAAAATTAACCCTGCAAGCTCCCTACAAACTACCTAATTAACCCCTTCACTGCTAGCCATAATACACGTGTGATGTGCAGCAGCATTTAGCGGCCTTCTAATTACCAGAAAGCAATGCCAAAGTCATATATGTCTGCTATTTCTGAACAAAGGGGATCCCAGAGAAGCATTTACAACCATGTGTGCCATAATTGCACAAGCTGATTGTAAATAATTTCAGTGAGAAACCTAAAATTGCGAAAAAATTTAAGTTTTTTTTAAATTTGATCGCATTTGGCGGTAAAATGGTGGCATGAAATATACCAAAATGGGCCTAGATCAATACTTTGGGTTGTCTACTACACTACACTTAAGCTAAAATTAACTCTACAAGCTGCCTACATGCTCCCTAAATAACCCCTTCACTGCTGGGCATAAAACACTTGTGGTGCGCAGTGGCATTTAGCAGCCTTCTAATTACCAAAAAGCAACGCCAAAGCAATATATGTCTGCTATTTCTGAACAAAGGGGATCCCAGAGAAGCATTTACAACCATTTATGCCATAATTGCATAAGTTGTTTGTAAATAATTTCTGTGAGAAACCTAAAGTTTGTGAAAAAGTGAACAATTTTTTTTATTTGATCGCATTTGGCGGTGAAATGGTGGCATTAAATATACCAAAATGGGCCTAGATCAATACTTTGGGTTGTCTACTACACTACACTTAAGCTAAAATTAACTCTACAAGCTGCCTACATGCTCCCTAATTAACCCCTTCACTGCTGGGCATAAAACATGTGTGGTGCGCAGTGGCATTTAGCAGCCTTCTAATTACCAAAAAGCAACGCCAAAGATATATAAGTCTGCTATTTCTGAACAAAGGGAATCCCAGAGAAGCATTTACAACCATTTATGCCATAATTGCATAAGTTGTTGGTAAATAATTTCTGTGAGAAACCTAAAGTTTGTGAAAAAGTGAACAATTTTTTTTTATTTGATCGCATTTGGCGGGGAAATGGTGGCATTAAATATACCAAAATGGGCATAGATCAATACTTTGGGTTGTCTACTACACTACACTTATGCTAAAATTAACTCTACAAGCTGCCTACATGCTCCCTAATTAACCCCTTCACTGCTGGGCATAAAACACGTGTGGTGCGCAGTGGCATTTAGCAGCCTTCTAATTACCAAAAAGCAACGCCAAAGCCATATAAGTCTGCTATAATGGCATGTCTGGCACACAGTGTTGGGGCAAGGGTCCATCTGACCACTGATACCTGGTCTGCAAAGCATGGTCAGGGCAGGTATATCACCTACACTGCGCACTGTGAAGCGGGAGTAACCCTTACACTACCTGATCGATACAACATCATACCTGATGTTTTAAAGCACGTTATTCCAAACAATTTAGGAATGTTAGGTGATTTATGCCCTTTATGGATTAAAACCAGACTCGGTATCAACTATGTAATTTTCCATGGGAGTTTTGCCATGGATCCCCCTCCGGCATGCCACAGTCCAGGTGTTAGTCCCCTTGAAACAACTTTTACATCACTATTGTGGCCAGAAATAGTCCCTGTGGGTTTTAAAATTAGCCTGCCTATTGAAGTCTATGGCGGTTCGCCAGGTTCGCCCGTTCGCAAACTTTTGCAGAACTTCGTGTTCGCCGTTCACGAACCCAAATTTTTAGGTTTGCGACATCACTAATGGTAATATAAAATAATAAATCATATATATATAAAAAAAAGTCTGCAATATACTTTCATTATTTATTTTGTTCACTTTTCAATTAATTCCATTCTGAAATTGTGAGCTTTTCAGTTCCTGTTAGAAATGTAACAGGACACTGTTCTATAAAAGGGACATGAAACCCAACATTTTTCTTTCATGATATAGAAAAAGAGCATGCAATTTTAAACAACTTTTAATGTTAAAGGGACACTGTACCCAAATTTTTTCTTTCGTGATTCAGATAGAGCATGACATTTTAAGCAACTTTCTAATTTACTCCTATTATCAAATTTTCTTCATTCTCTTGGTATCTTTATTTGAAATGCAAGAAAGTAAGTTTAGATGCCGGCCCATTTTTGGTGATCAACCTGGGTTGTTCTTGCTGATTGGTGGATAAACTCATCCACCAATAAAAAAGTGCTGTCCAGAGTTCTGAATAAAAAAAAAGCTTAGATGTCTTCTTTTTAAAATAAAGATAGCAAGAGAACGAAGAAAAATTGATAATAGGAATAAATTAGAAAGTGGCTTAAAATTGCATGCTCTATCTGAATCATGAAAGAACAAATTTGGGTTCAGTGTCCCTTTAAGAGAAAAGCTATGGCTATGAGAGGTTTAAAGTATATTCCACAAAATAGACACTAGGGGGCGTTCTCGATACCAATGAGTACAATACATTAATAATCTATACTATAATCGTGTTTGTAACGCATCCGTCGTCAGCTGCACACGCATCCTTAAAGGAATGTTGGCTGCGCAAGGCAGCCAAAAGAATGTTGGCTGCAGACGCAGCCAAAAAAATCCACTTGGATGCAGCGAAGGTGGATTCTTTCACCACACTGCCATTTTTCGGAATCCACCTGGATGCAGCGTAGGCAAACGAAGCCTTAAAAAAAAACATGCAACCGCCTGCACAAAATTAAAAAAAAAATTAACCGCCCGCACAAAATAATAAAAACCTAACTGCCCGCACGAAGTATAACAAAAAAAACCTAACCTCCCGCACAAAGTATTAACAAAAACCTAAACTGCCAACGCCCACATCACAAAATAATAAAGTAATTAACCCCTAATCCGCAAATTAAACGAAAATAACATAATTAAAATATTAGCCCCTAACCGCCAACCCCCCACATCGCAATAAACCTAATTAAGCTATTAACCCCTAAACTGCCAACCCCCACATCACAATAAAATTAATTAACCTATTAACCCCTAAACCACCAAACCCCCATATCACAATAAACCTAATTAACCTATTAACTCCTAAACTGCCAGCCCTCCACAACGCAAATAACTAATTTAATTACTAAGCCCCCAAACCTAACACCCTCTAAATTAACCCCAATACTAAGTTACAATTAAAATAAAAAACATTAATTTAAAAATAAAACCTAACATTAAATTACAAAAAATTAATCTAAAATTACAAAAAATAAAAAAGTCTCAAATTACAGAAAAAAATAAGCAAAATTATCAAAAATAAAAAAAAGTTAAACCTAATACCTATGAAAATAAAAAAGCCCCCCAAATAAAAACACCCCCTAATCTAAACTAAACTACCAATAGCCCTTAAAAGGGCCTTTTGTAGGGCATTGCCCTAAGTTAAACAGCTCTTTTACATGTAAAAAACTACTGTCCCCGCCTAATAGTAAAAACCCTCTAACCACCAAACCCCCCAAAATAAAAAAAACCTAACACTGAAAAAACCTTAACTACCCATTGCCCCTAAAGGGGCATTTGTATGGGCATTGCCCTTAAAGAGGCATTCAGCTCTTTTACTGCCCTTAAAAGGGCAATCAACTCTTGTACAGCCCAAAAATCCCAATCTAAAAAAAAGCCACACCAAAAAATAAAAAATAAAGCCTAAGACTAAGCCCCAAATAGGTACTCACCATTCCTGAAGTCCGGCTGAGAAGGTCTCCAAGCGGCTCCATCATCTTCCATCCGGTTGGTATATGGGATGTGGGAATCCAAACTTGTAAGAAATCCCTAAAACAAGAAAGCACAGACCCACATTGCCTAGCACAGTAGGGCACAGCAATATTATGCAACGGTGAGATGCACTTACATACATGTACCACCAGATGGGTGCTAAAAACACAGGCTGGGACTTCTCAACTTCTCAGCCGCCAAGCTGACTGTACTCCAGCAAACAATTCACAGAAGTCTTGTGGAAAAAAATGGAACTCTATCCCAGTAAGGGAGGCAAGTCCTAGATAAATGATTAAAAAGCAAGTGACTATATAAAAAATATGAATCCTTTATTAAAAACAGCAACGCGTTTCTCAGTCACAAGAGGACTGTTTCATCAGGCTAGTAAAAATAAAATGAAATACACTCACTATATACAACCCCTCAAGGGGTGTAACACACACTAACTTACAGTTAGTTTTTTAGATCAAATATATAAAAAATAATTGTTATTGCAGGCCATAAAATAAATGTTGTGTCTCACATAATCTATAGTGGGCATTTATCTGAAAACACACACATATAAACTGAGTGAGTGGAGTTTGATATGAGAACTAAAACTGTATGTGGCCAGTATAAGTGAGTTTGATTGTGGTTCTCAGCAAAAGTAGTAAATTAATGGATTACAGTTTTAGTTCTAAAGGTTTAGGACTGCATAATAAAAAAATACAAAAGTAAAATAAAAGGAAAAAATAGGATTGTAGCAAAAAAATACGTATGTGACAAAAAGTACAAAAGAGATAATGTCCAGCAAACAAAAGATAAAGTAATGTTTTGTGAGAAAAAATGAATATAATAACAAAACGTTTTTATGACAAAAATATCAAGGAAAAAGTGTCCAGCAAAGACTCACCTCCGGAGGGAGAAAAAGTTAACAGTGGTGGTTCAGATTGTTTTAAGGCAAACCGCTGAGATAGATTGAGGGGAGAGCAGCTTACAGAGCTGCAGCGTCCTGGCTGTGTAAACCGGAAGTGCGGATGTCCGTGAAACTGAAAGTTGCAAGGTGTCAGGTAGACAGCGTGAGTAGTGCTGCACAGGGAGAATTCAGAGTCCTCAGTGTGATCGGATGTGTAGGGAAGCATGCAACTTCAATACCAAGCAAAGTATTGAATGTTGCAGACTCCTTTATAGCCAGGACTAATTTAGGGAACATAGCTCCTTAAAGAGACAGGGTTTGGAATCATGACAGGATACCCCCTCTAAAGAACCACTCCGTGGTTCATGGTTTCGGTCTGGATGGATGTCGGCGGTGGAACAGAGATACTAGTCTTGGGGCTGAGAGATTAACTGAGGGTTCCCAGGAATCTTCCTCATGGGGATAGCCCTTTCAGTGGATCAAATACTGGAGTCTACCGGATACCTTACGAGAGTCCAGGATGCTTTCAACCTCATACTCTACTTCAGGAGCTAGAGGGGGTTCATCCACGGAAGATGGTGAATGATTCCTAAGTGCCTGGTATGGCTTGAGAAGGGAAACATGAAAGGTTGGGTGGATACGATAATGTGAGGGTAGAATCAAGGTCACAGCATTTTCATTTATAACCTTGGTTACAGGAAAAGGTCCAATAAATAGCTTGTTGAATTTGCGGCTAGGCACAGTGAGACGTAGGTTTCTCGTGGATAGCCATACCAAGTCGCCAGGACTGTATGTAGGGGACGCTCTATGTCGGAGGTCATAATAATGTTTATGATGTGCTTGAGCCTTTTTTATGTTTTCTGAGAGTAATGTAAAAGATTCCGAAATGGAGTTAGTGAAATCATTTATTATAGGACACTCACTTTCCCTTTCGAGGGGTAGGCAAAATCACGGATGAAATCCGTAATTGGCATGGAAAGGTGTGTCTTTGATGGAAGCGTGATATGTGTTTTTATGTGCAAATTCTGCGATAGAGAGCAAATCATTCCAATTATCCTGTTGTTGTGTAGAGAAACAACGGATATATTCTTCCAACCACTGGTTGGTACGCTCCGTCTGCCCATTGGTCGGGGGTGAAAAGCAGATGATAACCTTTGATCGATCTCAAGGGTTTTACATAACTGTTTCCAGAGACGCAAGGTAAATTGTGTCCCTCTGTCAGTCGTGATAGAAGAGGGTACTCCATGTAGTTTGATTATATTATTTAGCAACAATGTCACTGTTTCCATGCTGGTGGGCAGCTTATGGAAAGGGACAAAATGGGACATTTTTGTCAATAGATCGACCACTGCCATAATTGTATTGTTACCACCAGATTTGGGTAGTTCAACGATAAAATCTATGGCTATTTCACTCCAGGGTCTTTTGGGTATAGGAAGAGAAAGGAGATAGCCTGGAGGGTGTCTTCTATCTTTTTTACATGTGGTACATGTCTTACAGGTAGAGATGTGTTTTTGTACATCAAAACCCATTCTGGGCCACCAGTACAATCGTTTAAGCAGTCTGTGAGTCTTATTAACACTTGGGTGTCCAGAGAATTTGGAATCATGTACCTGTTCAAGTATAAACGATCTCATTTTTGGGGGGATATAGGCCCTACCTTGATAACAAAGTAACCCATCAGATTTAGGAATTAGATTATAGGTATCCTTTGTTGTGTCGATGTCTTGTTCACTTTTTAATTTATCTGCGAAATCTACGATACCGCCTATAATGAAGTTAGGGGGAATAATAGTACCTGTGTGAGGAACCTGATGGGGTTTTGGAGGTAGACTGGATAGGATATCTGCTTTTGTGTTTAGGGAAGCTGTCCTATAGGTAATGATGTAGTTGAACCTTGAAAAGAAAAGACTCCATCTGACCTGTCTAGATGTGAGTGTTCGGTTGGTTTTGAGAAACTGTAGGTTTCTATGATCGGTATAGATAATGATAGGTTCAGCGGTTCCCTCTAATAAATGTCTCCAATTAACTAGGGCACTTTTCATGGCGAGCAGTTCTTTCTCCCCTACATGATAGTTTAGTTCAGAAGATGTGAGGATGCGGGAATAGTATGCTATTGGATGTAATTTATTGGTGGTTTTGGATTTTTGGGAAAGTACAGCCCCAATTGCATATTCAGATGCATCTACTTCAAGAGTATATTGAGAAAGAGGGTCAGGATAAGCAAGAATAGGAGCTGTAATAAATGCATTTTTTAGATAATTAAAGGCATCATTAGCTGAGGGGGACCACACAAAAGGTATATGATCTTTAGTAAGATTAGTTAGGGGTTTAGCAATGTGAAAGAACCCTTTAATAAACTTTCGATAGAAATTCGAAATCCTAAAAATTTTTGGACATTCTTTTTATTGTGTGGTATGTTCCAATCAATTATTGCTTGAACCTTTGAATTTTCCATCTGAACCCCTTTTGATGAGATATGGTACCCCAGGAATGTAATATCATTACTATGAAATATATATTTTTCAGCTTTCACGTAGAGTTTATGTGCTTGTAAAAGTGCCAAAACTGTTCTTACGTGTTTTACGTGTTCTGTCAAAGAGTTAGAGAATATTAATATGTCATCAAGATATATTACTAGGAAGGTGTCCAGTATATCTCTCAATATGTCATTTATATAACGTTGAAACGTTGCAGGGGCATTACAAAGCCCGAATGGCATTACCGTGTACTCAAAAAGTCCGTACCTCGTACGGAAAGCCGTCAGCCACTCATCGCCTGAACGCATACGAATAAGGTTGTAAGCACCTCTTAGGTCAAGTTTGGTGAAAATAGATGACCTGTTCAATCTTTCTATAAGTTCAGGGATGAGCGGCAGAGGATAACGGTCTTTTACAGTACGTTTATTGAGCTCACCGTAATCCACAATAGGCCTGATGGTTTTGTCTTTGTTAGTCACAAAGAAAATGCCCGCACCTGCAGGAGAGGTGGAAGGTCTTATGAATCCTTTTCTAAGGTTTTCATTTATGTATTCTTTTAGTCTCACTAATTCAGTTTGGGATAGAGGAAAAATGTGCCCGTATGGGATGTCTGACCCTGGTATAAGTTCTATGGGGCAGTCATACTCTCTATGAGGTGGTAAAGATTCTGCCTTTACTTTGTCAAATACTAATGAGAAATCTTGATACTGATGGGGTATTAACCCTTCATCTTGGTTAATGTGGAGTATGGAGTGAGAAAGTAGACAAGTAGAATTACAATAGGACGAGTTAAATTCTATTGTATTATGTTTCCAATGAATCATAGGTTGGTGTTGTCTTAACCAGTGTAGCCCGAGTATGACCGGGAACATAGGAGAGGTGATTATATCAAAGGAAATGTATTCTTGGTGGTTGTTGTGAATGTTAACGAGTATGGGAATTGTTTGGTGCGTGATGGGACCTGTAGATAAACACTTTCCATCAATCAAACGTACTGCAACAGGATTTTCTTTCACAACAAACGTTATATTTTTATTTTTTACTATAGAGGTGTCAATGTAATTGGCATAAGCGCCAGAGTCCACAACGGCTTCAAGGTTTAGTCGCTGTCTTTCCCACTGTAACGAGATGGGAACTAGTAAATAAGTTGGTTTATGAGTAGAAAGTGTAAAATTGTGAAGAGTACAAATTGACTCACCAGATTTCTGTCTCTTCAGAGATGGGCAGTCCGTGACTGAATGATCCTTGGAGGCACAATACATGCAGAGAGCATGTTCCTTGCGATGAGACTTTTCCTCTGGGGTTAGCGGTCCTTTAATGAACCCAATATCCATGGCCTCTGCATTACCCCTTGGGCTATATGTCACAGGACGTGATGAATGATATCTGGTTACTGTGTCATGTGTTTGTTTCTCTAATCTTCTCTCTCTGAATCTCCTATCAATCTTAATAGTAAGGGCCATTAATGCCTCTAAAGAATCTGGGAGATCAATTCTAACTAATTCATCTTTTATGGGGTCTGATAGACCTAATCTAAATTGATTTATTAATGAAATCTGGTTCCATTGCGTGTCTCTTTGCCAGATCTTGAACTCAGATATGTAGTCTTCTACATATCTTTTGTTCTGCTTTAGACTACGCAAGGTGTTTTCTGCTGTCAATTGTTTATGAGGATCTTCATATAGATCAGACATTGCTCTAAAGAATTCATCAACTGATTCAAGTATGGGGTCATTTGATTCATACAGGGAGTCCGCCCAAGCACGGGGTTCTCCTTTTAAATAGGATATTATTGTCAGAATTTTTACTCTCTCAGTAGGAAATGTTTTTGGTTTTAATGTAATAAACATTCTGCAGGCATTGTAGAACTGTCTAAAAGTTTTTCTATCGCCTGAGAAATGCTCAGGGGGGCTGATAGGTGGTTCAGGAGGAACAGGAGGAGAGTTAAACCCTTCTTTTATAATCCCTTTTAGGGTTAAATTCTCTGAGTGTAGTTCTCTAAGACCCTGTGTCAATTGATCTACTTTATGTGAGAGTTCCATGACATGAGCCTGTAGGTCAGCAGGGTTCAGCATTCTGTTTTAAGGGCTTGGTATTCTGTAACACACACTAACTTACAGTTAGTTTTTTAGATCAAATATATAAAAAATAATTGTTATTGCAGGCCATAAAATAAATGTTGTGTCTCACATAATCTATAGTGGGCATTTATCTGAAAACACACACATATAAACTGAGTGAGTGGAGTTTGATATGAGAACTAAAACTGTATGTGGCCAGTATAAGTGAGTTTGATTGTGGTTCTCACCAAAAGTAGTAAATTAATGGATTACAGTTTTAGTTCTAAAGGTTTAGGACTGCATAATAAAAAAATACAAAAGTAAAATAAAAGGAAAAAATAGGATTGTAGCAAAAAAATACGTATGTGACAAAAAGTACAAAAGAGATAATGTCCAGCAAACAAAAGATAAAGTAATGTTTTGTGAGAAAAAATGAATATAATAACAAAACGTTTTTATGACAAAAATATCAAGGAAAAAGTGTCCAGCAAAGACTCACCTCCGGAGGGAGAAAAAGTTAACAGTGGTGGTTCAGATTGTTTTAAGGCAAACCGCTGAGATAGATTGAGGGGAGAGCAGCTTACAGAGCTGCAGCGTCCTGGCTGTGTAAACCGGAAGTGCGGATGTCCGTGAAACCGAAAGTTGCAAGGTGTCAGGTAGACAGCGTGAGTAGTGCTGCACAGGGAGAATTCAGAGTCCTCAGTGTGATCGGCTGTGTAGGGAAGCATGCAACTTCTATACCAAGCAAGGTATTGAATGTTGCAGACTCCTTTATAGCCAGGACTAATTTAGGGAACATAGCTCCTTAAAGAGACAGGGTTTGGAATCATGACAAGGGGTTGATTAGTATCAATTAATGACACCTGTTGAGCCATTGGAACGCCCACTGTTGATGATAGTCATAGATACTGCATAAAAAAAACACATAATGATCCTATCAGTAAAAATTACAATAGTTTCCTAAACAAACAGATCTTAAAGTAACAAATGTGTACACATCAGATAATATGTATCAAAGTACAGATAACACAACTTCCATAACAGTAAAAATATTAAAAGATACATCTTATAAAGAAAATCAGTATAAACATACAAACATGATATAAATGTACTATTAGTGGATAAAATCAAATACAAATATAATTGAAACATGATTAATCAATCCTGTCTTTTCTTTATGAGAGCACATATATGTCAAAAAAGGGGTTATTGTCAAGATGAGTGCAGATTGAGCTATTCACATCCCTATCAGTTGTTACCAAAATGAGTGCACACAAGGGTACAGTGATGTAGATCCATATATTCCTACTAGGATCTACTGATGGTATACTAAATATTGGCAGACCCAGTCCTTTTTTTTCTTCCGTGGTTACGCTGATCTCCAGGGGGAAATGACAGAAAATTGCCCAAAGTGGAGGTCCCGCCCCTACACACTACGTGGTGGGGGTCAAAGCCCAGCCCATTTCCGCCCCCAGTTGGAACGCGGGAAATCGGCTGTGGGAGGGTAGGAGTGTCATGATGACATGTGCAGAACAAATAAAACATAAGAAAAAGGGGGCATATTGTATCTACTGGATACAACTTTTCACATCATATGTGGTGTCCTAAGTCTAGAAATAGTGAAGGAAAAAAGGGTGTGACATATGAGAACCAACCATCTCCTACTTGGCTACTATGGGAAAAATACAAATATGAATGAAAAAATGTACGACAGAAAATAAAAGTGCCTAACAAAATATGTAATAAAGATAGGATTGGTGTTGAGTCTATGCACTCACATGGAAATACATACATTATGCCTAATCATTGCCTAATCATCTGCCTTACAATTGTCCTGGGTAGCCTGACTGTACTAGGCCATTTTGGCGCCTTTGTGTTCTTTTCTCCAACTTTTAAATTTACTTCATTATCTAATTTGCTTCATTTCTTGATATCCTTTGTTGAAAAGCATATATAAATAGGCTCATTAGCTGCTGATTGGTGGCTGCACATTGATGCCTCGTGTTATTGGCTCACCCATGTTTATTGCTATTTCATAAACAAAGGATATCTGAAGATTGAAGCAATTTAAATAATAGAAGTAAATTGGAATGTTGTTAAAAATTGTATTCTGTATCTGAATCATGAAAGAAACATTTTGGGTTTCATGTTCCTTTAAACAAAGCCATTGGCTGCACACTCTAGTGACCTATTTATAACTGTCCCTAATTGGTCCCAGCAGAGAAGGTAAACTAAGTTACAACATGGAAGCTCCCTTTTTTTAGAGACACTAAAACGTTACACTTATTTTGTCAATATTTAATCAGCTAACGGAACTTTAAAAAAATACATCTACACGTTATTCTCAGACTAATATTTTCTTTGAATGCATCATTCTATCTAGTATTTATTTAGGGCTGGATTACAAGTGGAGTCCTATTTAACTTTCCCTCTTGAGCGTTAACTGGGCTAAAAGTAAGCTTTCTGCGTGCGTCGGGTTGCTTTTGTATTATGAGTTGTAAGTAAACTGTTTTTGTTTGCGCGCTAACCCGACGCGCTTAAAAGCAGAACTTAGAATATTGCGCGCATGATAACCTATTCCCCAATACAAGTCAATGGAGCAAAAAAGTGGAAAAAAACTAACACACTACTTGAGCGCAAACACGATTGCATTTTTTCAAGTGTGCTAAACCAACATGAAAATATTAATATTTCACATTCCAATGTTCTGCACATAGCATATGTTATTTATTCACAAATACATATTTCTACATATATCTGATAGTATTTTGCACAAATGTATACCTATATATATATATATATATATATATATATATATATATATATATATATACCGGTATATATAATATATATATATTTATATTTATATACATATACTGTATATATATATATATATATATATATATATATATATATATACTTATTCTAAATAGATATATACAGATATACTGTATATATAGGAAAATATATTTATAAATACATAGTATATATTCTTCTATGTGCTGAACTTTGGAATTTGAAATATTTACTGTAAATACACAGTATAACATTTTATTAAATATGAATATGGCATAAATATTTTTTTACATGCTTTCATCTACTTTACTGCAAAGGGCTCAAATGTACTTATATATATATATATATATATATAATAGCAAACCATGATTATTAATGTTCAAATCACTCCTATTATATATATACATAGGTAGTCATAGAAACGGTTGTCATAGTGACGGCAATCAACATTAGATAGTGAAAAAAGCAAGTGTTGGCATCAGTTTAGATAGGGAAACACGCAACTAATTATTGTGCGTGTAAATTGAGTTAAAAATTAAAAATTAGGGTATCATTATGTACAAACGGACAATAGTTATAAATATTTATAACTAGTTAACAAAAACAATACTTGGGCTGTATTGCAGTGCTTGGGATAGTGGCAGTATAATGCATTGATAACAAATGCTTAGAAAATTGGTTTAATTACTCTTTTTGTTCATACACACATTATCCATCCTTTGGGCATAATAGAGCACTCTTTTCTAAGTACACCTTCTTGGCACATTGCGGCTGATTGCTGGACAGTCCACACTATCTTTGATGTTCATTTTGCTTGGACTAAAATGGGCTTATGATTGATAAAAAAGCCAACAATTTGTTACCCACAGGTTGCAACCTGGTGTTGCATCTTTGTTGCTACAAATGCAATAAGGCGATTTTTTATTCTGTGTGCCTTATCATGTATGTTCATGTATTGTGTATCTATATATAATTCCATGCCGACCAGAAATCGATTTATACTTCCTTATGTACATGTCCAATTATTTGGTTCATGTTATACCTGAGTTTTACACCCCTGGATCGAATGCTATTAGTGATATGGCCTTTCTACAAGCAGATGCATTTCAATGGGCCATCCATTACTTTGCAAATAATTTTCTAAGCATTTGTTATCAATGCATTATACTGCCACTATCCCAAGCACTGCAATACAGCCCAAGTATTGTTTTTGTTAACTAGTTATAAATATTTATAACTATTGTCCGTTTGTACATAATGATACCCTAATTTTTAATTTTTAACTCAATTTACACGCACAATAATTAGTTGTTTGTTTCCCTATCTAAACTGATGCACTTGCTTTTTTCACTATCTAATGTTGATTGCCGTCACTATGACAACCGTTTCTATGACTACCTATGTATATATATAATAGGAGTGATTTGAACATTAATAATCATGGTTTGCTATTGCACATATAGACTTGTTAGCCTTGACTCACTAGTTGTACAAGAATTTTTTTTTTTCCCACTATGTTATATTAAGCTAATCCGCTTTGTTCTTTCAATGTTGATTCATTTTTTACACTGCTGCCGAAAACCGGAAGTGGTGTATCACAACTTCCGGTTTCTGCTTTCACTGTGGAACGCAATTTGCATTCCACACTCGAAATTATTGGCACACTTTTGGAGGGCACCAGGTTTGTGTTTGCTTCTGTTTGTATACACTATAAAAGGATTGAAATATTTTGCTTTTGTATGCTGATGAAGGGGTTGTGAACCCCGAAAATGTTCCATCATTAAATTGGTTTGTTGAAAAAGTCCTGTGAGTGCAGCTTTCGTTTTTATATATATATATATATATATATATATATATATATATGTGTGTGTGTGTGTGTGCATATGTATTTATGTGTTTATATGTGTGTATATGTCTGTAAATACATATATACACATATAAAAACATATGTACACATATATATAGACATATATATATATTTAAATACATAAACAAACATCTTTAGAGATGTATATTTATGCATCTCAATGTTAAAGCCCTCTACCTGCTTTTTTTTCTAACACCTGAGACCTTGGCCTCTATTTATCAAGCTGTCAACCGCAAATACGCTGGAATTCCGCAGCGTATTTGTGGCGAGCCTGATTCGCCTTAGTTATCAAAGGCTAGAGACCGGCAAAAGTAGAATTCAGTGACGTAACATACGATCCGCCGGACTCAGTCCGACACAGATCGATGGTTACGTCACTCCAGATGTTCTGAACGCAAGTTAGGCACAATCTGACTACTTTTGTAAGTTATCAAGATCCTACCAGGTACGCTCGCCACTTTTCCAGCCCAGTGTACCTGGTTTTCAATCCGCCGCCCTGGAGGCGGAGGATGCCATAGGAATCAATGGGAGTCTGACAGCAGTGAAAGCTTATGTTTGCTGCTGCCCGATATCGCTTTGATTCCTATGGGAAATGTCTACACCTAACACCCTAACATGTACTCCGAGTCTAAACACCCCTAATCTGCCCCCCCTACACCGCCGTCAACTACATTATACTTATTAACCCCTAAACCGCCGCTCCCGGAGCCCACCGCCACTCTAATAAACGTATTAACCCCTAAACCGCTGCTCCCGGACCCCGCCGCAACTAAATAAACTTATTAACCCCTAAACCGCTGCTCCCGGACGCCGCCGCAACTAAATAAAGTTATTAATCCCTAAACCGTCACTCCCGGACCCCGCCGCAACTAAAGTTATTAACCCCTAAACCGCCGCTTCTGGACCCCGCCGCCACCTACATTATATTTATTAACTCCTAATCTGCCCCCCTACATCGCCGCCACCTATATTATATTTATTAACCCCTAATCTGACCCCCCTACACTGCCGCCACTATATTAATTTTGTTTACCCCTAAACCTAAGTCTAACCCTAACACCCCCCCCTAACTTAAATATAATTTAAATTAATCTAAATAAATTTACTATTATTAACTAAATTATTCCTATTTAAAACTACTTACCTATAAAATAAACCCTAAGATAGCTACAATATAATTAATAATTACATTGTAGCTATTTTAGAATTTATTTTTATTTTACAGGCAACTTTGTATTTATTTTAACTAGGTACAATAGTTATTAAATAGTTATTAATTATTTAATAACTACCTAGCTAAAATAAATACAAAAGTACCTGTAAAATAAAACCTAACCTAAGTTACAATTACACCTAACACTACAATGAAATAAATTAAATTAATTAACTACAATTACCTACAATTAAATACAATAAAATAAACTAAAGTACAAAAAAAAAAAAACACTAAATTACAGAAAATATTTTTTTTTTTACAAGAATTTTAAACTAATTACACCTAATCTAAGCCCCCTAATAAAATAAAAAAGCCCCCCAAAATAATAAAATTCCCTACCCTATACCAAATTACAAATCGCCCTTAAAAGGGCCTTTTGCGGGGCATTGCCCCAAAGTAATCAGCTCTTTTACCTGTAAAAAAAGAAATACAACCCCCCCAACATTAAAACCCACCACCCACACACCCAACCCTACTATAAAACCCACCCAAACCCCCCTTAAAAAACCAAACACTAACCCCCTGAAGATCACCCTACCTTGAGCCGTCTTCACCCAGCCGGCACAAATGGACCTCCAGAGGGGCAGAAGTCTTCATCCGATCCGGGCAGAAGAGGACATCCAGACCGGCAGAAGTCTTCATCCAGGCGGCATCTTCTATCTTCATCCATCCTGAGCGGAGCGGGTCCATCTTCAATCCATCCGATGCGGAGCATCCTCTTCCATCGACGTCCTAACGAAGAATGAAGGTTCCTTTAAATCAGAGCTTTCCAAACTTTTCATGTCGGTGACACACTTTTTACACCTACATCATTTCGCGACACAGTAATTCAGTTGTACTAGCAAACAGGAGTTTAAACTAACTTGTTTTAAGAGATACGGACACATACATAAATGATATAAAAAAGAAATGTATTTACAAGTAACAGTACAACAGTAACAGTGAAGAATTAAAAAAAGTTTAACACCAATAATTACTTATTTACTATTTTAATGGGATGAACACAGTTTCTTAATATTTGGTGGAATATTAGACACTCGCATTTTTAAGCTTCCCCTTACTATCCATATATCAAGAGCAGGAACAGCAATGCACTACTGGGAGCTAGCTGCAAAAAAACCCCACTGACTTCAGCTCAGCGTTTAAGCTGCCGCCCTCAGAGCTCGGTGAGTCCGATCGTCTACTGCCCATGCTGCAAACACACTGCTGTCCCACTCACTGACTACACATGCAGCCACGATCCGATTGAGGAGACTACACGTGCAGTCAGGTGCCAATGTGCCATTAAAGCCGCCAATGGGAATAGTTTCAGTTCCCACTGAGCTGCGCCAATAGGTTAAGATGATCTATGACCCCCTAGGTATCATTCACGTGTCAACAATGTGATATGCGTAGCAGGCAGGTAGAAAGTCAGAAACCAAAAAAAAAACATTTTAAAAAATTAAAATTTAAAAAAAATTGTGCTGAAGCAGGGACACACCTACACACTGCTGCCGACACACTAGTGTGTCCCGACACACAGTTTGGAAAGCACTGCTTTAAATGATGTCACCCAAAATGGCGTCCCTTGAATTCCGATTGGCTGATAGGATTCTATAAGCCAATTGGAATTAAGGAAGGGAAAATCCTATTGGCTGATCCAATAAGCCAATAGGATTGAAGTTCAATCCTATTGGCTGATCCAATCAGCCAATAGGATTGAGCTTGCATTCTATTGGCTGTTCCAATCAGCCAATAGAATGCAAGCTCAATCCTATTGGCTGATTTAAGTTAGGGGGTGTTAGGGTTAGACTTAGGTTTAGGGGTTAATAACTTTATTATAGTGGCGGCGGTGTAGGGGGGACAGAACAGGGGTTAATATATATATAATGTAGGTGGCGGTGGGCTCCGGGAGCGGCGGTTTAGGGGTTAAACAATTTATTTAGTTGCGGCGGGTCCGGGATCGGCAGGATAGGGGTTAATAACTTTATGTAGGTGGCGGTGGGGTCCAGGAGCGGTGGTTTAGGGGTTAATATATTTATTATAGTTGCGGAGGGGTCCAGGAGCGGCGGTTTAGGGGTTAATAAGTTTATTTAGTTGCGGGGGGCTCCGGGAGCGGGGGTTTAGGGGGTAAAACTGTATAGTATAGTGTGGGTGCTTAGTGACAGGGTAGCAAGAAAGCTGCGAATAAGCTGAATAGCAGCGAGATCGATGACTGTTAGTGCGCGGCTTTTTGACAGCTTTCTTGATAAAAGACAGAAGTGCAACAGCACTACACTTGAAATTAGGGAGTGCTAGTATACTAGAAAGGAATACCTTTCAAAAGCTGGAGTGCTTATGCATTAACTAACTAGAAGGGTTTGTCAACACAGGGTTTGAAGAAAAAGAATGCATCTAGATAGCACTTGACTCTCCCTGCAATGTAGTAGATGTAACATCAATATCTGGAAATGTGCTACGGTGATGTGTTTAAAATATAACCTTTATTGGTTTAGGTTAAAATTCAAAGAACACACAAAAAACACAGGATTAAAATTACAAGAGAATTTAAACCGTTAGAACCATATATTCTCTAGTGGATAAGGATAATGGGTCAATGGGAGGTGTCACAATCAAATAGATGGAGTGGCACTAGCGTGGGTATAAAGTACTATAATCTTACCATAAGATGATCTAGTATATAGGACCTTCGAAAAAGCCACCACTAAGACGGCAAAACATGTCAGGGGAGGGTGTTGAACTCCTTTAAACCCTCATTTAATTTTAACTAGCAATTGAATTTAAACCATCTAATTTAAAAAATACTTTGTTGATCTGTAAAATATTAGAACAATATAATTCTCAAAACTCAGTGAATTAGAACCATTTGGTTTCAATATAGATATTCACTGATCAGTATTGGGTTGAATGGGAACTAACCGCAGTATGTGTGTATACTTCTATGAATAAAAGCCGCATTAATAGCGACCATCAAAAGATGTACTATTAATCCAATATATTATAGTAGAGAGCAAATAACTATTGAAGCTGTTACCGGACAATACTGCAGTCAAGTAGAACGCTTCGGTACTGCTATGCTGGAATCTATCTTTCATTACATTCCAGCACTGACTTGTTTGCAAATATGCAGCAACTCTTCTTTAGATAACTACAGTGTAACCTAGGTTCCAAAATGGCAGCACCCATGATAATAGGGAGATGCATAAAATGTATTTAGTGTTTAATGTCAGTTTAAGCACAATTTCTAAGGCAGACTATTTTGCAATAGTACTTTGACCTCCTTGGCACAAATCTGCAGTTATTATTAACAACACTTGGAAGTTGTTCTTCAACACATAAAATCAGCATAGCATCTTTAACAATTTTACGTCTTGTTAAATTCCAAAGAGTATTCTGTAGTAAAGTATATTGGATTTGTTCCTTCTGAAGTAAATGTATTTTGCTTTTTAATGTGTTTAAAAAAGACAAAGCAGTAAAAATTAAACTTTTATGATTCAGATAGAGAGTCCAATTTAAAGGGTCACGGCCCAAGTATTTTTTCAGGATTTATATAAAGAGTACAATTTTATTATCAAATTTACATCTGTCTCTTGGTATCTTTGGTTAAATATTAGCTTATTTCCATGATAACATACTGAGGCAAGCTATGGTGTGTGCACAGACTGTTGCAAACACTGCATGCCCCTGAGCCTATCTAGATATGCTTTTAAGGGAAAGAGATGCAAAGTTTAAACCAAAGAGTATCAAGAAAAAAAGGTAAATTTAATAAAAGGAATATGTTTGAAAGTTTTTTTAAAGGGACATATTACTCAAAGTTTTCCTATAACATTTTAAACTAGCAGTTGAACACATTATGGGCCAGATTACAATTTGTTTTTGCTCTCGCTCTAAGTGTGCTCAAAGTAAAAAATCAGCACGACTGTATGCTAAATTTAGGGCTTCAGATATCACGACCTCGCTAACTCCTCCCCATGGACTTCTAAGGAGTCTGTTTAAAAACCCCCCAACTATTAGTTATCACTCGCACGCTGAACCGACACTGCGCTAGAACAACTGCTTTAAAGCTGAAGATGTGTTAGGAATCATTTAACTTCCTAGAAGAATTTTGGTATTTTTGTGGTATTTTTAAATAGATATTTATATATATATATATATAATTATTTTTTGTAATTTTTTTATCTTTACCTATATATCTATATGAATATATATAGATATAGATAATTCATAGATACTATTTAGATAATTAGATTAAATTCCCATGGGAATAGGGCCCTCAATTCCTCTTGTATTTGTCAAATTTTGTCTTGTCTCTTGCACGTATTGTATCATTGTTTTACTTATATCAATTGCACCCATGGAAGTGCTGTGGAAGTGCTGTGGAATATGTTGGCACTTTATAAATAAAGTATAATATATATATATATATATATATATATATATATATATATACAGTGGGGCAAAAAAGTATTTAGTCAGCCATCAATTGTGCAAGTTCTCCCACTTAAGAAGATGGGAGAGGCCTGTAATTTTCATCATAGGTATACCTCAACTATGAGAGACAAAATGTGGAAACAAATCTAGACAATCACATTGTCTGATTTGGAAAGAATTTATTTGCATATTATGTTGGAAAATAAGTATTCGGTCACCTACAAACAAGCAAGATTTATGGCTCTCACAGACCTGTATCTTCTTCTTTAAGAGGCTCCTCTGTCCTCCACTCATTACCTGTATTAATGGCACCTGTTTGAACTTGTTATCAGTATAAAAGACACCTGTCCACAACCTCAAACAGTCACACTCCAAACTCCACTATAGTGAAGACCAAAAAGCTGTCGAAGGACACCAGAAACAAAATTGTAGACCTGCACCAGGCTGGGAAGACTGAATATGCAATAGGCAAGCAGCTTGGTGTGAAGAAATCAACTGTGGGAGCAATAATTAGAAAATAGAAGACATACAAGACCACTGATAATCTCCCTCGCTCTGGGATCTCACCCCGTGGGGTCAAAATGATCACAAGATTGGTGAGCAAACATCCCAGAACCACACGGAGGGACCTAGTGAATGACCTGAAGAGAGCTGGGACCAACATAACAAAGGCTACCATCAGTAACACACTACGCCGCCAGGGACTCAGATCCTGCAGTGCCAGACGTGTCCCCCTGTTTAAGCCAGTACATGTCTGGGCCCATCTGAAGTATGCTAGAGAGCATTTGGATGATCCAGAAGCGGATTGGGAGAATGTCATATGGTCAGATGAAACCAAAGTAGAACTGTTTGGTAGAAACACAACTCGTCGTGTTTGGAGGAGAGAGAATGCTGAGTTGCAACCAAAGAACACCATACCTACTGTGGAGAATGGGGGTGGCAACATCATGCTTTGGGGCTGTTTCTCTGCAAAGGGAACAGGACGACTGATCCGTGTACATGAAAGAATGAATGGGGCCATGTATTGTGAGATTTTGAGTGCAAATCTCCTTCCATCAGCAAGGGCATTGAAGATGAAACGTGGCTGGGTCTTTCAGCATGACAATGATCCCAAACACATCGCCCGGGCAATGAAAGAGTGGTTTCGTAAGAAGCATTTCAAGGTCCTGGAGTGGCCTAGCCAGTCTCCAGATCTCAACCCCATAGAAAACCTTTGGAGGGAGATGAAAGTCCGTGTTGCCTAGCGACAGCCCCAAAACATCACTGCTCTAGAGGAGATCTGCAAGCAGGAATGGGCCAACATACCAGCAACAGTGTGTGACAACCTTGTGAAGACTTACAGAAAACTTTTGACCTCTGTCATTGTCAACAAAGGATATATAACAAAGTATTGAGATGAACTTTTGATATTGACCAAATACTTATTTTCCACCATAATTTGCAAATACAGTACATTCTTTCCAAATCAGACAATGTGATTGTCTGGATTTGTTTCCACATTTTGTCTCTCATAGTTGAGGTATACCTATGATGAAAATTACAGGCCTCTCTCATCTTCTTAAGTGGGAGAACGCCCATGTCAGCCCATTTTATGAAAAAACAACAATTACACTTTGTATTTTGTACTTAGAAGTATTAATATGTAAGTGTTTGTTGCACATTCAGTGTAGCTAAATTATGATTTACCCAATGCATAGTTAATAGGATTTATTCCTGTGTAATTTACATACAAATTTTTACGTTTTTTATAAAATACGATTTTTGGTGAACATTTTTGTTACGATTTTTGCAACGTCTTAAAAATACAGAATTGTTATGGTTTAAAAAGATATATAATCCCTTTATTACCCATTCATCAGTTCAACATAGTTATATTAATATACTTTTTACCTCTGTGATTACCTTGTATCTAAGCCTTGGCAGACTGCCCCCTTATTTCAGTTTTTTTAACAGTTACATTTTAGCCAGTCAGTGCTGACTCCACGGACGTGAGCACAATATTACCTATGTGACACACAAACAAGCACTGTCTAGCTGAGAAAAACTGTCAAATTGCACTGAGATAAGAGGTGACCTTCAAGGAATTAGAAAATAGTATATGAGCCTACCTAGGTATTTCTTTCAACAAAAGGATACCAAGAGTACAAAGCAAATTTGATGATAAAGGTAATTGGAATGTTTTATAAAATTACATGCCCTATCTGAATAATGAAAGTTTAATTTTGACTAATATGTCCCTTTAATTATAACTAATTGTACTAATAGCTCTTGATAGTATGGAATGGATGGCAAGAGTTCACAGTATATTATTGCCTGCAATGGATGTGCTATGATTCTGGACTACAACACTTGTATTTTCTACATTTCCGTAAAATGTCCCATTGTGATTACTGATATTGATAGACATTAAATCACCGCTTCATATGATTATGAAATCATCAATACATGGGAAGATGAATACAATGTATCCCTAATGAGGGCTAACTTCCCTATAGATATGGTTCAATTGCCACAAGCAAAAAAGGCTAAGAGGGGGGTGTAATTAGACCCATCTCAGGGGCATATCTACATATCCATATGGAGCTTGAAGGCCTTTGAAGACTCGCCAGAAACACCAGTTATGAAGCAGCGGTCTAAAGACCGCTGCTCCATAACCTGTCCACTTGCTCTGAGGAGGCGGACAGACATCGCCCCAATTCAACCCGATCGAATACGATCAGGTTGATTGACACCTCCCTGCTAGCGGCCGATTGGCCGTGAATCTTCAGGGGGCGGCGTTGCACCAGCAGTTCACAAGAGCTGCTGGTGCAATGCTGAATGCGGAGAGCATAGGCCCCTATGTCTTATATCATATCTTTCTATTGAGAAAGTAATCATCACCATAAAAATGAAAAAATTGTTACTAAAGAAAAAAACTTACGTTTGTAGCAGAAGAAAATGTAATAATTTCCCCTTTTAGGGTCAGATTATGAGTGGGATTTGTATTTATCCTCTAGAAGTAAGCAAGTAAGTAATTACAAGTTGAAAGTAAAAAGTTTTCAGTCTCGCACTAATAGCCGAAGTTAGAATATTGCGACCGTATTAACGTATTCCCCCATAGAAAGCAAAGGAGCAAGAAAAGTGGAAAAAAACCCTTACACCCTTCTCGAGCTCAAACCCAATTGCACTTTCTCAAGTACGCTGACCCAACATGAAAATATTATTTCACATTCCAATGTTCTTCACATAGCAGAATATGTTCTATTTATTCATAAATACATATTTCTACATATATCTGATGGTATTTTGGTTATATATATATATATATATATATATATATATATATATAAATAATTATATATAAGTATAGATATATATATATATATATATATAGGAATACATATTGCTATATGCATAGAACATGTGCTATGTGCAGAACATTGGAACATGAAATATTTACAGTAAATACATAGTATAACACTGGGAATTAAATGAATATTGCTCAAATATGCTTTAACATATTTTTACTTAATTACAAAGGGCTCCAATGTATGTATATATATATATATATATATATATATATATATACAGTATATATATGTTTACTTTTATATTTACTTTTACAGTATATACAAAATCCTGAATTTGAAAGTTATACCTACCCGGAGGCAGAGCTGAATAGAAAGCCAACTATAGGCATCTTTGGGGTACACACGGAAACAAGACCAAGTAAACAGGTCCTAAATGGTGGAACATAGCTACATAGGAGGGGACATAAGAATATTCCTTTGAATTCCATAGAGCCAACAACTTACCTCATAGGATTGAGGTTCAGTCTGGTAAACAGACATCGGTCTATATATCAGTTTACTTGTTGGATCTACAAACCAAGAAGTTAATTTATATTTTGTCTCAATATTATTGCCTGTTAAATTTACTCTGTAATTTGACAGAATTTTTATACTGTGCACTGAAAGGAGTTTTTTTTTTCTCTGTATTTGTATTTGATTATCTATTTAACTTTTATATACATATTCGCATACATATTTAGACATATACTGTATGTATGTATCTCTATGCGAAAGTCCTTTGCAGCCTTTTTTTCCTAACACCTGAGACATTATATCTTTTTTAGCCCTTATAACTTTTTTGTGCAATATTAGAGAGTGTTATTGTGAGTGTAACTGTACTTTTCAATATATTTTTGATGTGTTTTGTGGCACATTTTTGTTTTGCGAAACAGTTAATCATACTGTTAAAGTTTTTGAGCGCTAGGATTTACCAGTGCTACAAATAAAGGAGACTTTCAGTCATGAAGTATAAATTACTTCATGTTGAAAGTTCCTTTATTTGCCTGTAGCATATGCCGCACTGAGTGCCTCAGGCCTCCCACGGCAAAATGCTACTTTTTCAATGAGATAACATCCCCACCTTTTAGCCAATAGCCATGTGTCGCAGCTAGGGGTGGGCGAATGTGTTTATATTCGAATTCGAATGTTAGAACGAATGTTATTGTAGAAATTTGATTTACATAATAGAATGTTGATAAGAACGAATATTCTTAAAAATTTGATTTTCGATTGTTATTTACAGTTTTCGAATGTCACATTCGAATTCGAATGTCACTTTTGAATTCAAATATTACATTTATAAAACACAATTGTAGACTAGAAACTCTATTTCGAATTCCAATGTCACATTCGAATCGAATATCATATTCAAATTTGAATATTACATTTATAAAACACAGTATATTAGACTAGAAATACTATTTCGAATTTGAATGTCACATTCGAATCGAATATCACATTCGAATTCGAATATTATAATTAAAAAACACAGTATTAGACTAGAAAAACCATTTCGAATTCGAATGTGACATTCGAATTCGAATGTGACATTCAAATTCGAATGTGACATTCGAATTCGAATATTACATTTAAAGAACAGTATTAGACTAGAAATACTATTTCAAATTCGAATGTTACATTCGAATTCGAATATTACATTTCGAAATTGAATGAATAGATAGCTAAACATTCTATTATTCAAACGAATATTTTCGAATTTTATTGAAAAATTCAAAAACGAAAATTTGAAAATAGAATGTTAGAATGTTACATAAACATTCGAAATTTGATACGAACGAATGTATCAAAATTTGTTTTAAATTTCGAATTTTTAGAAACATTCGCCCATCCATAGTCCCAGCTGGCATTATGCTGTATGACTAGCACGCTATTGGCTAACATCAACTCATTGATAAAATAGTATTCTACAGTGGGCAGCCTAAAGCGCTCAGTGCAGCATATGCTGTGAGAAAATAAAGGAACTTTCAGCATGAAGTATTTTATACTTCATGACTGAAAGTCCCCTTTATTTTTAGCACTGGTAAATCCTAGCGTTTCCTAGAAATTACCATCACTCTAATACAGCTGGCTAGGGGATAGTTCATGTTTATGTTATTTTGTCTCTGTTCTGAATAAATAAGTTTCTGTTTTTATTATTAAAATAATAAAGCTTGCTGACACGTTTATAATCACATCAGAGTTATAAATAACTAATATATAGGACATACATAAGTTTTTTCTCTCTGTATTTTTGAGTATCCATAAAAATGAAATCAGTTGGAATGCTATGAAATACCAAATCTGTTTTATTTTATAAATAGATGTTTAAAGAGACAGTAAATTTAAACTATTGTTTAATAAATTTTAATATATTTTGTTAAAGTATCCTTTAAACAGTTAAACTTTACAAATAAATTAGTGTTTTTTTTTATTTTTAAATTACCCTTTCTAATGAGTTGTGCAGGGATCTCCTGGCCACTCACAAACCCAAAGTGCAGTCGCTATGATGCATTACAGACAAGCAAAGTCATTCTATCTTCACAAAAATACTACAGTAAACATTTCTGCTACTACATTAACACTTGCTAAACCTGAAAAAATACAGTGGTTTGATTGTATTTTCTAAAAAGATTACAGGGATATAAAACTGTAAAATAAACTTTGCTGCATTAAAAAGAATGCTTTAAAAAGAAAGTTTTAATAACGACTCACTATTTTTTTTCCCTATTAATAAAGTTTGCATTTCCAAACCCCCTGTAGGACTCGTTATACGAGTAAATGGAGGCGAGAGTACAATACTGTGCATGCACAGTCAGGGCCATTGACAGCGTTGACGATGTCACTCTTATATCTGCATAGCTCTCTCTCAAAATTGCTACCTTTGACAGCATGCAGTAAGTAGCTGGTGTGCATGCAAAAATATACAGCCAGCACTGCGCATGCGGAGGTGAGAGCACAAAATGATTATGCAAATGATTGCCAGAATATATTTTATGTTGACCAGCCATTTATGGTAGGCTGTCATTGATGACGTCCATTTGACAATAAATTATATGATTTTAAAGTACAAAGAAGCTTCAATTTCAAATAAAAGTAAGTTAGTTTGATATCTCTAGTCACGATAGATCAGAAAATATATTTTGTTTATATTCAGTTTGTAAAAGTTTTATAATCATTTAATAGTTTAATTTGCTGAGTGGTTCTTTTGATGAAATTAATAAATTAAATCTATAACATTTTCCTAGACAACTCTGTACCTTGCTATGATCCAAAACATGTAAACAAATTAGTCACTAAATTAGGTTTTATTTATGTGATCATTATCATTTTTTCTTGTCTGTTTCTGAATTTGTCTCTTGAGAGCCCATTCTGCCAAGAAGCTTAAAAACATAAAGTCCAAAAAAGATTGTATTTTTAGCTCAAATAATAAAATGATTCAGACAGAAGTGAAGAAAAATGTATTTACGCGCTGGGAAATTTTCTTTACTGCATCTGCCCTTGATTATATTATTAACTTTGAAGCTATAGACTGCCTTAAAATAATTATTTTTAGTTTGTATTTTGAGCAGCTGTGATCAATAAACGATCTTTAATATATTTTTCTGCCATATTTTGTGACACTTTTAAAAAAAACATACATATTACCTCAAGAAAAAAAAAATACATAGAAACAAAGCTCCTAACCAACCCTCATCCCAGACCAAGGTCTTTTCCCCCAAGTCATTAGCCCCACACATAAAACACCTGAAACTCCTCCCACAAATCTCCCTCATTCAGTTTGGGTCTTCCTGTCCCGGAAACCATTAGGTACAATACATATTGCCTTATTACAAGTGGAGCGCTATTGAAAGAGCAGGTTGCACTATCCATATTGCGACTCTGTGCTAAGAATATCAAGCAATCTAGGATTACAAGTCAATGGTAAAAAAAAGATTTACCAGAGAATCTTAACACATCTGACATTATTATTCTTTATTTATAAAGCGCCAACAGATTCCACAGTGCTGTCCATGGGTACAAAGATAAAAGTACAGTACAATACAATATAAAAGACACCATAGAAAGTTTAACAAACAAATACAGGGGAAACTGAGGGCCCTGTTCCTGTGGAAACTTACAATCTAGAGAGGTAGGAGGTTGAGAAACAGGAGGTGGGGACTGCAAAGGTGTGAATGATGTTAGTGTGAAGTTAGATGAGGGCAGCTATTAGGCAAGAGGGATTCATTTGTGGCTGGGGAGGCACTGTCTAGTACTTTATCAGAGTGCTGATATATTAGATACACTATACAATGATACACACAGAGAGACACACACACAGGGACACACACACAGGGACACACGCAGAGGAACACACACAGGGACACACACACAGGGACACACACAGAGGAACACACATACAGAGGAACACACATACAGAGGAACACACATACAGAGAAACACACATACAGAGAAACACACATACAGAGGAACACACATACAGAGAAACACACATACAGCGAAACACACATTACAGAAAACCATAATATCCCGTTTAATTTGTATTTAATACTTCAACAAAGCAAATCTATTCCTGCTGCAGGTCACCATGTAAGCTTTCCAAATGGGAATATCAATTGCTATGCAAAAAAGTTTCATTTTTACGTAATTCACAGTTTTTTTAAACTATGTATAGTTCTTAGATCTATTAACCTGGAAAAACATAAAGTACCACAATGCAGATGGGCTCTTATCCTGAGGGAGAAAGAGGGAAGGAAGGATAGGGAGATGGTCTGGAGAGTGGGGCAGAGAGAGAGGGACAGTTTCCTAAGAGCCACATCCCCTTACCTGCAGACTGGGTGAAGCTTGACCCGGGGTTTCAGACCTTAGTCAAGTAAGCAGCACTGCTGAGGCTGGGAGTGGCAGGCTTGAGTTGCAGTTAGGGTTGCCACCTTTAGTTCAGCCCAAACCTGAAACCACGTGCAGCGCATCAAATATGAGACATATATCACACGTATCTATCCTAATTTATTTCTTGTTACATCTAAACTGCAACAAAGTGTGGGATAAATTCTGTAAGGCTGGATAGGTAGGCCTGCTGGAAGGCCTGGACAAATCTCAGTTGTGAGGCCTGTAGTTACTCCCCTGTGTGTAATCACACTCACCAGTTTAAAAAGAATCACTAACAAAAATAATTATATAGTATAAGGCATCACAAATACTCAAATTTGCAATCATACCAGTACTCATGTGTTCACCTCTTTACAAGTGCAAAGATAATTACAACCCATGGTACCTAGATACTATTTTTAGGCTTTGTTAAGATCTAAACAATCACTGTATAATATGCAGCAAATGCAGACAATTTGCATGTTTTAGGTAATAAATAATAAATACATTACTTAAATAATTTAAGTATAATCTTCACTCATGCAACCAAAAGTTACACAAGTGTATAATCAATGATCACACTGAATATTATTTGCACATTTTGTCATAGGTGAAAATGAAATATCTTACATTTAACATCTCTGTAACTAAGTATTAAATAATACCTTATAGGTTTTTGTAGGATCTAAGCAACCACTGTTTAGAACTCAGGCAATATGCAAGAGAAACCATTATAGATAAATTCAATCATTTCAATAATAAAAATTTCAAACAATAGTGTGTAATTTACACCAAGTGTATGCATCCGCCAGGGTGCCGGCAGTTGACTATATAAATCAATAAAGGCACTCACTGGTCCTTTTCAAATTCATGGTTTTTATTCCATGTGACATTTTGGGGGAACGCACCACTGTCTGAAGAAGGGGAGTGTGTCCCTGAAACATCACATGGATCAAAAAACACAAATTTGACCAATGGGTGCCTTCATTGAGATATATATATATATATATATATATATATATATATATATATATATGTGTGTATACAGACAGAGTGTGTACCCGCTCAATAAGGATATATTGCTAATAGTAATGGAGCACCTGATTAACCAAATACTCTCAGGTGTTCCAGTGCACGGGACCCAAAAATAATATAACATGGATTATGTAAGAGAAAGAGCTAGTTGGGCCAATCCAGCACAGACTAATAATAAACTCTAAAATACATTAATTGCATTGTAGTGCAAAAATTCACAAAATACTCCAAGTAGGTTCAGAAAAAAAGAGATAGTATTTATTATTCCCTATACAATTAAATCCTAAAGTCCCACCTATTAATTCAAATACAGGCAACAAACATTAGTCTATGAACTAAATCATAGAACAGAATAATATGTGAGCAATCCTAATACTTAGATCAGTAAACGGACATATTTCAATACGCCATTTAATGTTTCAAAAAATAGCAGCAGTCTGATATATATGAAGAATTGTAATGAAATCACTATGGGGCCTATCTATCAATCTCTATATGAAGTTTGAGGGCCCGTGTTTCTGGCGAGTCCCCAGGCTCGCCAGAAACACCAGTTATGAAGCAGTGTTCTAAAGACCGCTGCTCTATAACCTGTCCACCTGCTCTGAGGAGGTGGACAGACATAGCTGAAATTCAACCTGATCAAATACGATCGGGTTGATTGACACCCCCCTGCTAGTGGCTGATTGGCCGTAAATCTGCAGGGGGTGGCATTTCACCAGCAGTTCACCAGAGCTGCTGGTGCAATATTGAATGCGGAGAGCGTATTCAGCGATGTCTGTCGGACATGATCCGCTGATCGAATCGTGTCAGACAGACACATAATAAATAGGCCCCATCATATCAATGTAAAATATTGTACAATAACTTTATGCTGTTTTGTGTCTGCAAAACAACTTTTTAAGTGCTTTTATAACTTTTTATTATATGTGATTAGGCAATAAAACAATATTGATTTTTTTACATTGCATATTTGAAATTTTTCTTTAGCTGTATACAGCGCTGTTTACGTATCTTTTTCACACACACACACACACACACACACACACACACACACACACACACACACACACACACACACACACACACACATATATTTACATAATAACAATAGTATTGCATTGAGCAATGATTCTTTTTTATTGCACTAACTATACATTTATAAGTTGGCTTTCAGAAGTCTTCCTTCCTTTTTCAAGTTTTTTCAAGTCTGAAAAGGTTTATACATACAAACACACATAACTCTAACAACAAATGCTTCAAATATTTAATAACGTAACATATGGACATTGTCTTTACATAAACCTCATATAATTTGTATAAAAAAATATACTTAGTGTAAATATATATATATGTGTGTGTACTACACGTTTAACCCTAATCCTCACTTTGTGAAAAAAAAAGAATCCATTGTAAACAGAGTAAATTTGGTAAATACAAAAACTCCAGAGAGTAAAATACCTGTCTCTTGAAAGCTCACAGCAGAGAATTAATTGCTGTTCTGCCACATGGAATACATGACACAAGCTAGTTCCCATCCAGATAAATTACCTACTGACTGTCAGAGTAAAACACAGTCGATGGCCCCTAGTTATCAAGCCGTCAACCTCAAATACGCTGGAATTCTGCAGCGTATTTGTGGCGAGGCTGATTCGCCTTAGTTATCAAGCCCTAGATACCGGCAAAAGTAGAATTTAGTGACGTAAGCTTCGATCCGCCGGACTCAGTCCGACACAGATCGATTCTTACGTCACTCCAGATGTTCCGCACACAAGTGCGGCACAATCTGACTACTTTTGCTAGTTATCAAAAAACTAGCAGGTACGCTCTGCACTTTTCTGGCCCAGCGTACCTGGTTTTCAAACCCCTGCCCTGGAGGCGGTGGATCCCATAGTGACGTAAGCTTTGATCCGCCGGACTCAGTCCGACACAGATCGATTCTTACGTCACTCCAGATGTTCCGCACACAAGTGCGGCACAATCTGACTACTTTTGCTAGTTATCAAAAAACTAGCAGGTACGCTCGGCACTTTTCTGGCCCAGCGTACCTGGTTTTCAAACCGCCGCCCTGGAGGCGGTGGATCCCATAGGAATTAATGGGAGTCTGACCATAGCGAAAGTTCATGTTCGCTGCTGCCCGACATCCCATTGATTCCTATGGTAGTTTCTACACCTAACACCCTAACATGTACCCCGAGTCTAAACACCCCTAATCTGTCCCCCCCTACACCGCCGCAACTAAATAAAGTGTTTACCCCCTAAACCGCCGCTCCCGGAGCCCTCCGCAAGCTATAATAAATATGTTAACCCCTAAACCGCCGCTCCCGGAGCCCACCACCACCTACATTATACCTATTAACCCCTATCCTGCCCCCCTATACCGTCGCCACCTATAATAAAGTTATTAACCCCTATCCTGCGGATCCAAGACCTCGCCGCAACTAAATAAATAGTTTAACCCCTAAACCGCTGCTTCCGGACCCCGCCGCAACCTATATTAAACTTATTAACCCCTAATCTGCCCCCCTACACCGTCGCCACCTATAATAAATTTATTAACCCCTATCCTGCCCCCCCTACACTGCCGCCACTGTAATAAAATTATTAACCCCTAAACCTAAGTCTAACACTAACCCTAACACCCCCCTAACTTAAATATTAATTAAATAAATCTAAATAATATTTCTCTTATTAACTAAATTAATCCTATTTAAAACTAAATACTTACCTTTAAAATAAACCCTAATATAGCTACAATATAAATAATAATTATATTGTAGCTATTTTAGGATTTTTTTTTATTTTACAGGCATCTTTCAATTTATTTTAACTAGGTACAATAGCTATTAAATAGTTATTTACTATTTAATAGCTACCTAGCTAAAATAAAGAGAAATTTACCTGTAAAATAAAAACTAACCTAAGTTGCAATTACACCTTACACTACACTATACTTTAATAAATTATTCCTATTTAAAACTAAATACTTACCTGTAAAATAAACCCTAAGATAGCTACAATATAATTAATAATTACATTGTAGCTATTTTAGGATTTATATTTATTTTACAGGTAACTTTGTATTTATTTTAGCTAGTTAGAATAGTTATTAAATAGTTATTAACTATTTAATAACTACCTAGCTAAAAGAAATACAAAATTACCTGTAAAATAAATCCTAACCTAAGTTACAATTAAACCTAACACTACACTATCATTAAATTCAAATAAATTAGCTACAAATAACTACAATGAAATTAAATTAAATAAACTAACTAAAGTACAAAAAATAAAAAAAGCTAAGTTACAAAAAATAAAAAAAATAAGTTACAAACATTTAAAAAATATTACAACAATTTTAAGCTACTTACACCTAATTTAAGCCCCCCAAAATAAAAAAATGCCCTACCCTATTCTAAATTAAAAAGTTACCAGCTCTTTTACCTTACCAGCCCTTAAAAGGGCCTTTTGCGGGGCATGCCACAAAGAATTCTGCTCTTTTGCCTGTAAAATAAAAATACAAACCCCCCCAACATTAAAACCCACCACCCACATACCCCTAATCTAACCCAACCCCCCCTTAAATAAACCTAACACTATCCCCCTGAAGATCATCCTACCTTGAGTAGTCTTCAGCCAGCCGACCACCGATGGAACCGAAGAGGAGATCCGGAGCGGCAGAAGTCATCATCCAAGGGGCGCTGAAGAAGTCTTCCATCCGATGAAGTCATCATCCAGGTGGCGCTGAAGAGGTCTTCCAACCAGGCGATGTCATCTTCCAAGCGGCATCTTCAATCTTCTTTCTTCCGGATCCGTCTTCATCCCGCCGACGCGGAACATCCTTCTTCCCCGATGGACTAACGACGAATGAAGGTTCCTTTAAGGCACGTCATCCAAGATGGCATCCCTTCAATTCCGATTGGCTGATAGGATTCTATCAGCCAATCGGAATTAAGGTAGGAAAAATCTGATTGGCTGATTGAATCAGCCAATCAGATTGAAGTTCAATCCGATTGGCTGATCCAATCAGCCAATCAGATTGAGCTTGCATTCTATTGGCTGTTCTGATCAGCCAACAGAATGCGAGCTCAATCTGATTGGCTGATTGGATCAGCCAATCGGATTGAACTGCAATCTGATTGGCTGATTCAATCAGCCAATCAGATTTTTCCTACCTTAATTCCGATTGGCTGATAGAATCCTATCAGCCAATCAGAATTGAAGGGATGCCATCTTGGATGACGTCCCTTAAAGGAACCTTCATTCATCGTTAGTCCGTCGGGGAAGAAGGATGTTCTGCGTCGGCGGGATGAAGATGGATCCGTAAGAAAGAAGATTGAAGATGCTGCTTGGAAGATGACATCGCCCGGTTGGAAGACCTCTTCAGCGCCGCCTGGATGATGACTTCATCGGATGGAAGACTTCTTCAGCGCCCCTTGGATGATGACTTCTGCCGCTCCGGATCTCCTCTTCGGTTCCATTGGTGGTCGGCTGGCTGAAGACGACTCAAGGTAGGATGATCTTCAGGGGGTAGTGTTAGGTTTATTTAAGGGGGGTTTGGGTTAGATTAAGGGTATGTGGGTGGTGGGTTTTAATGTTGGGGGGGTTGTATTTTTATTTTACAGGCAAAAGAGAATTATTTGGGGCATGCCCCTCAAAAGGCCCTTTTAAGGGCTGGTAAGGTAAAAGAGCTGGTAACTTTTTAATTTAGAATAGGTTAGGGCATTTTTTTTTATTTTGGGGGGCTTTGTTATTTTATTAGGGGGCTTAGATTAGGTGTAAGTAGCTTAAAATTGTTGTAATATTTTTGAAATGTTTGTAACTTATTTTTTTTTATTTTTTGTACTTTAGTTAGTTTATTTAATTTAATTTAATTTAATTGTAGTTATTTGTAGCTAATTTATTTAATTAATTTAATGATAGTGTAGTGTTAAGTTTAATTGTAACTTAGGTTAGGATTTATTTTACAGGTAATTTTGTATTTCTTTTAGCTAGTTAGTTATTAAATAGTTAATAACTATTTAATAACTATTCTAACTAGCTAAAATAAATACAAAGTTACCTGTAAAATAAATATAAATCCTAAAATAGCTACAATGTAATTATTAATTATATTGTAGCTATCTTAGGGTTTATTTTACAGGTAAGTATTTAGTTTTAATTAGGAATAATTTATTAAAGTATAGTGTAGTGTTAGGTGTAATTGTAACTTAGGTTAGTTTTTATTTTACAGGTAAATTTCTCTTTATTTTAGCTAGGTAGCTATTAAATAGTAAATAACTATTTAATAGCTATTGTACCTAGTTAAAATAAATTGAAAGATGCCTGTAAAATAAAAATAAATCCTAAAATAGCTACAATATAATTATTATTTATATTGTAGCTATATAAGGGTTTATTTTAAAGGTAAGTATTTAGTTTTAAATAGGATTAATTTAGTTAATAAGAGAAATATTATTTAGATTTTTTAAATTAATTTTTAAGTTAGGGGGGTGTTAGGGTTAGTGTTAGACTTAGGTTTAGGGGTTAATAATTTTATTACAGTGGCGGCGGTGTAGGGGGCAGGATAGGGGTTAATAAATATATTATAGGTGGCGACGGTGTAGGGGGGCAGATTAGGGGTTAATAAGTTTAATATAGGTTGCGGCGGGGTCCGGGAGCGGCGGTTTAGGGGTTAAACTATTTATTTAGTTGCGGCGGGGTCCAGGATCCGCAGGATAGGGGTTAATAACTTTATTATAGGTGGCGGCGGTATAGGGGGGGCAGGATAGGGGTTACTAGGTATAATGTAGGTGGCGGCGGTGTCCGGGAGCGGCGGTTTAGGGGTTAATACATTTATAAGAGTTGCGGCGGGGTCTAGGAGTGGCGGTTTAGGAGTTAATAACTTTATTGAGTTGCGGGGGGCTCCGGGGGCGCCGGTATAGGGGGTAGAACAGTGTAGTTAGTGTGGGTGCTAAGTGACAGCTTGTCAATAAAGCTGTCAAAAAGCCGAAGAGCAGCGAGATCGGATGAGTGATAACTCCCCCAGTCCGCTGCTCATCGCCCCGTACTTGGTGCGCGGCTGTTTGACAGCTTTTTTGATAACTTAGGCGAAATTTTGAAGGTCAGTGGCGGCGATGGGAGGCGAGCTGATGCTGGCGTATTGAACCGGCGAAGGCAGGTAAAGTAGACGGCTTGATAACTACCACCATAGACTCGAGACAAGCCCCCCCAATGAGGCAGATGTGTTAGCTTTTTTTGATTGCCCTAATCATGACTGTGACACCTAACCTGTCAGACAGTGGGCAGGTGCTCTACCCAACACATTCAGAGCTGCTTTGCTATCAAGGGAGGCTGAGCTCATCGCTTTCTCTCTCCCTGAATTTTGCAGTGAAGCTCAGTGTGACAGACTCTGGATACCCCGACTGAATATCTCTGCTAAAAGGGAACTTCTTCAACCCTGTAACCTGTAGCTGTAGTGCTGGAAGTGATAATAGCAAGTAGCCTACCCTAATAACCAGATATGACCAGTATTATGGTGAAACAAGAACTGATTTATTCACACAAAACTCACAGTATTTATACACAATTGCCACCTGATAAAAGCTAATCCCATTAGGAGAACAATGCCCCTCTCCAGACAGTCTGGTACCTTCATAAAGGCCATAGGAACATGGAGATTTCCACAATGGATATGTCATTGTTTCGGGGTGATATCAAGGGAGCGGTAGCTATTCCAGGTCCCCAGATGTCACAGTCCAAAAAGTGACATGATCCGTTACTGGGGGCCGGAGCGGTAGCCTGGTAAAGGTCCTCAGGAACAGTCCAATGTGGGGATGTCAAAAACCCCAGGTTCCTAAATGAGCTCCCTCTCAGTACTCACACCAAACCATGCCCATCGTCTGTATGTAAAGTCCTCAAAAGAGCGGAGCTCTGGAGCATTGGACTTTTGGAGCAACCTAGGTTAAACTCCAGCGGGAATCTCTGGCGATCCCAGCCGGCGAATAGTTCCATAAAAATCTGGCTGGGGTCCGGCCAGGCTGAAAGGGGTAAAGCAGGGTAGCGATCAGCTTTTTCAGGGCAAACTTCAATTACTGCGACAAGCAAGGGGAACTGGTGGGAAACTTAATAATCCAACTGGTGAAGGGGTCATCCATGCAGCCTGGCATCCATAACCGTCACAACCCCCTGATGGCAGGGAGGAGGGGAAAGGGAAGGACCTGTGGCACAGCCTGCCCAGAGTTAGACCACCGGATCAACCCTCTAGGCTGGTATAGGCCGCTGGTCTGTGACATTTATAAAATCTGGTAATTTTTTTTATTTTAATTTATTTTCATATTAATTTATTTTTTTATTTTCTGGATAGGTGAAGCTCTGCCCCCCCTGACTGAACATCCCTGGTTCAGAGCGCTGTCTTTAAATGTTTGTGTGAGGAAACAAACAAGCATCTGACGTTGATCTCAAACGACTCCTTTGAGTATCCCCTTTTGCAGAACAGAGTGCTCAGACACATCCCTCCACCATACAGCAGAATGAGAACTTGTTCGTTTTCTCTGCAATTGACTCTTTCAGTTCTTAACTGTTAGGATTCAGTGTATATTTTTTTATTTTCTTACTATAGTATTGCTCATTTGAAGTTTATGTATAAAGAAATATATATTTTGTTTCATTTAGAATCTGCTAATGTGTTGCCTAGTCGTGTAAGTAAAAACAAATGCTAATGTGACTTCACTAGTCAAATTACTGATCACTCCTTTTTTTAGTGTTCTCTCTTGACGAATGATCAAGCTCAGCGTCCCACTACACACATTTTCGGTTGCATCCCATCTCTTCTTCCCAGAAACATCATTCAAGTTAAAATTAGGGCAAAAACAAACAAATGGTGAGGTTTTCACTCTCTTCGTTTATTTTGGAGTTGCTTTGTTATTGTGTAGTATACTTAATTTGTGAGAATTCATTTTTGTATGTTGCGGCTGTTGCTTATTTACTAAAAAAGAAAAAGAAAAACATTATAAAGCATTATTGATTGAAACCAGATGTATTTTGTATTTATTATACAGTTCATTTCTTTCCCAAGTGCTCCCAAAGATCAGAATCTGGCAGTAGGACACTTAACTCTTTTACTGCAGGAATTTCAAGAAGGATTAAAAGTACAAAAAAGTCATGTCCTGCATTGTGCTCTCAAATGGGTGAACTACTTCTATTTTCACAAGAGATATAACTAGAAATTGCTGGGAACATTTTCACAAATACAACCCTACAGAATATACACTCAACAGGATACTTAGGGCCAGATTACGAGTGGAGCGTTATTTAGCGCTTTCACTAGAGCGCTAATTGAGTTATAAGTAAAGTTTTTGTGCGCGTCAGGTTTACGATCTTGCTGAAAGTAAAAAGTTATCGCTCTCCCGCTAAACCCCATGTGTGCAAAGAGTTTACTTCTAGCGACATTAGAATATTGTGAGCATGATAACGTATTTGCCCAAAGAAGTCAATGGAGCAAAAGAAGTGGAAAAAAACACCCTACTCGAGCGCTAACCCGAACTTGAGATCTCTTATTTTTTCAAGCTCTTTTGCTGCCTTTTTTTTCTAAAACCTGAGACCTCATATCTTTTGTGTGCAATTTTTCCCCCCAATAATTTTTATTAGATGGTGTTATTATAAGTGTAAGTGTACTTTGTAATGTATTTTGTGAGACTTTTTTGTTTAGCGAAATAGTTAACTACAGCTCTGAGTACGCGCAAATCCGTCCAGGGTTAACTTGAATTGCGCTCAAGCAATCACGTTTACTTTCAACTTGTAATACGAGGGTAATTTAACCTGTGCGCAAACTATTGCAAAAAACGATATAGCTTGTTCGCAAACGTTTCCGCTCCACTTGTAATCTGGGCCTTAATTCTACAGTACTATACCTTAAAGGGACACTCAATCAAAATTAAACTTTCATTATTCAGATAGAGCATGCCATTTTAAACAACTTTCCAATTTACTTCCATTAACTAAATGTGCAGTCTTTTCATATTTAAACTTTTTGAGTCACCAGCTCCTACTGAGCATGTGCAAGGATAAGCGTGTATGCATTTGTGAATGGCTGATGGCTGTCACATGGTACGTGTATGCATTTGTGAATGGCTGATGGCTGTCACATGGTACAGGGGGAGTGGAAAAAGACATAACTTTTAAAATTGTCAGAAAAAAAAATCTACTACTCATTTAAAGTTCAGACTAAGTGCTATTGCATTGTCTTGTTATCTTGCATTTGTTGATTATGCAAATCTACTGTGTTGACTGGTCCTTTAACTTCTGACATATACTAATCAAGGACATGTTGCAGTTTCACTTAGTACTTACATGAACTGAAAATGAAAACATTGTATAGTAAAGTCCCTATGGTATCTATATAGGCCTTATCCATATATAGTTCCCCTTTGTGCATTCATGTTGCGGTATAGTTCCACTACAAATATATAAGCACAAATTGTGCATACAATTCATTGTATAGCTCTACGGATTACTTGCATATACAAATCAGGCCCATACTGAAAACCAAGTGAGACTTTAAACTTGTGAAAAATTCAAGCCGCTACTTAAAACCAAAAGGTCTAGCCTGATAAATGCTGCTCCTCTTCGGTGTGTAAAAGGTTTCAGCAAAATATACACCCTTGCAATATAACATGCCCCGGGCAGCCATTTTGGCTTGAAATGCTACAGGGAGTGCAGAATTATTAGGCAAGTTGTATTTTTGAGGATTAATTTTATTATTGAACAACAACCATGTTCTCAATGAACCCAAAAAACTCATTAATATCAAAGCTGAATAGTTTTGGAAGTAGTTTTTAGTTTGTTTTTAGTTTGTTTTTAGTTATAGCTATTTTAGGGGGATATCTGTGTGTGCAGGTGACTATTACTGTGCATAATTATTAGGCAACTTAACAAAAAAACAAATATATACCCATTTCAATTATTTATTTTTACCAGTGAAAACAATATAACATCTCAACATTCACAAATATACATTTCTGACATTCAAAAACAAAACAAAAACAAATCAGTGACCAATATAGCCACCTTTCTTTGCAAGGACACTCAAAAGCCTGCCATCCATGGATTCTGTCAGTGTTTTGATCTGTTCACCATCAACATTGCGTGCAGCAGCAACCACAGCCTCCCAGACACTGTTCAGAGAGGTGTACTGTTTTCCCTCCTTGTAAATCTCACATTTGATGATGGACCACAGGTTCTCAATGGGGTTCAGATCAGGTGAACAAGGAGGCCATGTCATTAGATTTTCTTCTTTTATACCCTTTCTTGCCAGCCACGCTGTGGAGTACTTGGACGCGTGTGATGGAGCATTGTCCTGCATGAAAATCATGTTTTTCTTGAAGGATGCAGACTTCTTCCTGTACCACTGCTTGAAGAAGGTGTCTTCCAGAAACTGGCAGTAGGACTGGGAGTTGAGCTTGACTCCATCCTCAACCCGAAAAGGCCCCACAAGCTCATCTTTGATGATACCAGCTCAAACCAGTACTCCACCTCCACCTTGCTGGCGTCTGAGTCGGACTGGAGCTCTCTGCCCTTTACCAATCCAGCCACGGGCCCATCCATCTGGCCCATCAAGACTCACTCTCATTTCATCAGTCCATAAAACCTTAGAAAAATCAGTCTTGAGATATTTCTTGGCCCAGTCTTGACGTTTCAGCTTGTGTGTCTTGTTCAGTGGTGGTCGTCTTTCAGCCTTTCTTACCTTGGCCATGTCTCTGAGTATTGCACACCTTATGCTTTTGGGCACTCCAGTGATGTTGCAGCTCTGAAATATGGCCAAACTGGTGGCAAGTGGCATCTTGGCAGCTGCACGCTTGATTTTTCTCAGTTCATGGGCAGTTATTTTGCGCCTTGGTTTTTCCACACGCTTCTTGCGATACTGTTGACTATTTTGAATGAAACGCTTGATTGTTTGATGATCACGATTCAGAAGCTTTGCAATTTTAAGAGTGCTGCATCCCTCTGCAAGATATCTCACTATTTTTGACTTTTCTGAACCTGTCAAGTCCTTCTTTTGACCCATTTTGCCAAAGGAAAGGAAGTTGCCTAATAATTATGCACACCTGATATAGGGTGTCGATGTCATTAGACCACACCCCTTCTCATTACAGAGATGCACATCACCTAATATGCTTAATTGGTAGTAGGCTTTCGAGCCTATACAGCTTGGAGTAAGACAACATGCATAAAGAGGATGATGTGGTCAAAATACTCATTTGCCTAATAATTCTGCACTCCCTGTATACAAAAAGCAAGCGGGAATGCACACATGCTTGTATTCTTGCAGCATATTGCTGTCAATGATTTGCTGGAGAGCAACAGTGTAAGCAATGGAGGAAATAGAGCGAGACGGCAGTGCAGAAAAAAAAGTACTTGTATATTCATAATGCATAATTATATTTTTGGTCTAATTAAAGATTTAATCTTTTTGATGTCTGTAGACACACAGGACCCCATTAGGTTTTATTTATATGTACATTGTGTTGGATTATTTTCCTGAATTTCTTTTTAAATATGCATGAAAATTTAACTAGGGCCGCCAGCTGTCCATCACAAACATACTGGATGACCTGCAGGGGACTGTTTTTATACCATTTGGCTTTCAGTAATAGACAAAAAATGTTTCCCATTTTGTTGCCAGTAACACACTTACAGCAGTGATTTGATCTTCCCACTTGACATCCAGTTGCACACACAAAGCAGTGGTTGCCAGGACAGATTGTATCCACCTTTGAGTACCAGCACCAAATAAGACAGTGATATGTTTAACCTTTCTTGGCTGTCGTTAACACCTGGAGTAATGCATGTGCAGAGTCACTTATTTCTGTAACATATTTATTATGTAGAGGGTGTCACACTTTTTTTAAAAAAGTTGACATTTAGGAGTCCAGTATTTTTGGACAGATTTTACTAGATAGCCTGCTAAAATACTGCTGAAATACTAGACTGTCCAGTTGAATACTGGACTCCTGGAAAGCGTAAATACGAGGCAGATTAAAAAGAACATCCTTGAAAGTGTACAGAGTGTCTTTTTGAATAAATACATAAACAAACAAAAAAGGTGCCTCATAGGGTTGGTAGTTCCCATACACAAAAAACATCATAGTAAAGACAAGGGGCAACTCACAAAGTAGATGGCACTGCTCATAGTGCATGTGGTGCATACTGAACAGCCCTGGATGATGAGTACACCAAGCATGCCTTGATTCTATGGAGATCTGTCCCATGCTGTCACACACTCGTCTGGAAGTAGAATGAATGTGGGTCGTAACGTCACCGTTCAGCATGACAGCTCTCGGTCAGGCTACACTGACAACGCCTCTCTTGCAGACAGAGAAACCAGTTAACCAGCATATATCAATAATAAGTAGCAAATTATTATCAGATAAAACTCCCAGAGGGAATCACGGCAGTCATACACAGACTATACGCCACAATGGCTACAATGAATAAAATGTTCCTCAAGGTTAAAATATTTATTGTAAAAGGCAACACTTTTCTCAGCACTACATGCACTGTTTCTTCAGGCTTCTTCAGTGCATGCAGTGCTGATAAACACATTGTTTTTTACAATAATTATTTTAACCCTGAATCCTGATCGAAAGCTGTTGCACTGAGCGGTGAGGTCACGACCCGCCTCATTCTACTTCCAGACGAGTGTAACAGTGTGGACCAAATTGCCATAGAAGCAAGACATGCTTGGTGTACTCGGTGTACTCATCCAGGGCTGTCCAGCTGGGGGGACCAGTGAACTAAAATATGCTCCATGTAAACTATGAGTGGTGCCTTTAATTTGTGAGTTGCCCTTTGTGTTTACTATGCTGGTCATTTGTGTATGGAAATTACTTACCCTATGGGCTCGATTTATCAAGCCTTCTCCTTCCCTATGACTGCAGGTTCTCACAAGAGAACCTGCAGTCAGGACTTATCAAGCAGACCGCAGCTTCCCTACCCTCTTCTCCACCTCTTAGGTGGAGAATTTCAATCTCCCCAGTCTCGTCTGATCGGAGAGACTGACAGGTCATTCTGATTGGAGAGACTGACAGCTCCTGCCTGCGCTGTGCTCGGGCAGGGGATGACATTGCACGTAAGCTCAAAGTAGGGTGCATGTGCAATGTTGAATTCTGCCAGAGGATTGCTGCCCACCAGAAGAGAGCTGGGGTGGACAAGGGCAAATATGTGCACCCCTGTCCACCCTTGCTTGATAAATATAGCCCTATGTAGTTGATTTATCAAGCTGCAATGGACAGGGTGCACATACTTGTCACTGTCCGCCATAGCTTGCCTCTGGCGGGCTGAATTCTGCTGCCGGAATTCAGCATTGCACACGAGCACTTTTTTGCCCTCACGTGCAATCACGCCCCCTGCCCACACACAATCAATCATGCGCAGGCAGGAGCTGTCAATCTCCCCGGTCGGACAAGACCCAGGGGATTTAAATTTGCCATCTAAGAGGTGGCAAAAGGTAAGGGAAGCAGCAGTCTGATGACCGCTGCTTGTTAAATACGGACTGTAGGTTCTCTTGTGAGAACCTGCAGCCATAGTGGGGCGAAGCGCTTGATAAATCGACCCCTATGAGGCGTCCTTTTTTCATTTATGTGTTTCAGCTGCTGGTGATCCAGGATCCGTTTGAGAGTGCTGCCTTGCCCTTTGGAAGATTACTCTTTATATCTTCTGCAAGTTTTGCAAATTGTATCATATTCACGGTATTGAGTACAATTATTAGTTTATTGGTAATCTCTCTCTTTTTAGATTTTTTTCTGCGCCCCATTTATATTTTATATAATTTTTTTTAAAATAAATGCCATAGTACTGGGTACCTATATCCACATAAAATGCATACACTGCACTGTTTAATCTCAGTCTCCCAACCTCTGCTACGTCTCTATGGGTTCTTGGCGTTATTCCTTTAATGATGTTTGGGGTCTTTAAGGGTCTTCTCCTTGGTGTCTTGATATACTGTGTTTGTGTGTTTATACAGACCTTAAACTGACCTCCACTCCTCTGACAGCACTTTAATAACTTTCTAAGAGACCTGTTTGTTGAGGTCACATTGCTTAACTTCACTGCTTTCAATACTTCCCAGAGTAAATACTTTGCCAAAAAAAGCAGCATGGACTCTTTTTTAGCATATGCTTGAGAAAAGCCATAGAAAACTTTATCAGTCTGTAGAAAAATATCTGCTCCCAGAACAATTAAAGAAAATTATTATAAATGCATATTGTGAATTAATTGCTCCTTCAAGTAATCCACTGCAATTGGCAATGAAGTTTATATACAACAACAGTGCACAAATGTTTTGTGATTTGGTTACTAATTTATTTTGAGCCAAGAACAATATATAATTTTTTTTTTCAGGATAAACATTATGAAGGAATGTGCTATAGCAAACGACTTTGTGCACTATTATATTTCATACAGCTTTCTAAACAATTTGCAGTTCCGTTGGCACTCAGTCAAACAGAAGGCAACCAACAATAGCAAAATCCCATTAAAATTGAGAAGGTTCCTTCCTGAGGTGAACATAGTCAGAAATAGTAATCTTGGCTCACTTTTCAATCTGGCATTAGGGAATAATAATACATGTTCTCTTAATGGAAATTATCTAATTTCATCCAAATGTAGTTCCAGAGAGAACTAAGGTGACGCACAAGCAGTCAATATAGCAACATTCTTCTTGAAGAGCTGAACAATAGGGCTTTGGCGGGACTGTGATTAATAACGTCAAAGTAGGAAAAAACAGAAGGTGTAAAAATAGGCATCTGAAGATTGAACACAGTCCTCAATTTTCATACAGTGTTCCTGCAGAAATTGGCTGGTTCAGTCCTAAGTGCTTAAGCACTTCATCAGCTGACTATGTGGAAGTGAAAAAAAAGGAAGAATTGTGCCTGTATATTAAAACAAATAAAATTCACATCTTTCCATCTGCGGTAGTATATGCTACATAAGTACCCAGGCGTCCTTAACATAAATCACACCAATAGTGTGATCTGCACGGTTGCTGGAACACTTCTGTTTCATTTAATGCTAGCTATGTCACATGTGAAATATATATTATTTTCTTAAGGGGAGAGACCATCTATTCTGTTCTTGCAAATCATATATTTCTGGTTTACATTTCTTCTTGGAGTATTTTAGTATATAGCTCAGTATATATGAACAAATGAAAGTGACATTAAATGGATATAAAACCCAAAATGTTCTTTTGGGATTCATACAATTTTTAATATATGTCTAATTCACTTGTATTAACAAATTTGCTTTGTTCCCATGGTATTTTGTTTTAAAGAGATACCTAGGTAGGTGTTTGGAGAACTACGTGGCAGGAAATAGTGCTATTGCAAATGAATAATATTCTTGCAAAACTGCTGCCATATAGTTGTCCAGACATGTGCACTTTGAAACTTTGATGATAAAAGTAAATTAAAAGTAAATAAGAAAGTTATTTAAAGTTGTTTGCTCTGTCTGAATCATGAAATAAATATTTTGGGTTCAATGTCCCTTTAAATTCAAATTACATATCCCATAAAAAGTTTTTAAAAAAATCACTGTTCACTGTTGGTTTATTTTGCCTGCCTTTGTGGTTAAATACAGCAGAACAAACATGCTTGCTCATCCTGTAAAATACCACAGAGTGATTGATTAGCTCAGAGCATAGGCTTATTTTCATTTGTCTCTGATTGGTCACAGCAGTAGAGACAAGGGAAACTAATTCCACCAGGCTTTAAAGGAGTGCTCCCCTGAACCACTCTTGATTTACAAAAACATGATCTAAAAAATAACAGTTTTTAAATTATTTTATAACATTCCTTTTTTCTATAGATCTTTTTTACTGCAGTGCTTACATAATTGCTGATATATTCTAAGCATATACAAGTTCTTTATTGTCTCTTTAATTAAAGAGACACTCAAGTAAAATTAAACTTTCATGATTCCGATGGATCATACAATTTTAAACAACTTTTCAATTTACTTCCATTAACAAAATGTGCACAGTATTTTTATATTTACACTTTTTGAGTCACCAGCTTCTACTGAGCATGTGCAAGACATTAGGTGTAATTGTAACTTAACTTAGGTTAGGTTTTATTTTACAGGTACTTTTGTATTTATTTTAACTAGGTAGCTATTAAATAGTTAATAACTATTTAATAACTATTGTACCTAGTTAAAATATATACAAAGTTGCCTGTAAAATAAAAATAAACCATAAACTAGATACAATGTAATTATTAGTTATATTGTAGCTAGTTTAGGGTTTATTTTATAGGTAAGTATTTAGTTTTAAATAGGAATAATTTAGTTAATTATAGGAATATTTATTTAGATTTATTTAAATTATATTTAAGTTAGTGGGTGTTAGGTTTAGGGTTAGACATAGGTTTAGGGGTTAATATGTTTATTATAGTGGCGGTGGTGTAGTGGGGGGCAGATTAGGGGTTAATAAATATAATGTAGGTGGTGGCGGGGGCCGTGAGTGGTGGTTTAGGGGTTAATAACTTTATTTATTTGCGGGGGGCTGCGGGAGCGGAGGTATAGGGGGTAAAACAATTTAGTATAGTGTGGGTGCTTAGTGACAGAGTAGCAAGAAAGCTGTGAAAAAGCCGAAGAGCAGCGAGATCGATGACTGTTAGTTAACAACAGTCCGCTGCTCATCGTCCCGTACTTGGTGCGCGGCTTTTTGACAGCTTTTTTGATCATTTTTGAGAGCGTATTCAGGTCTGCGGCAGCGAGCGTATTGGTGCCGTCGAATGCAGGTAAGTTGACGGCTTGATAAATAGAGGCCTAAGTGCATTGTCTTTTTATCATGTATGTGTTGACTAGGCAAATCTACTGTATTTACTTGTCCTTTAAGGTTGTACTTGGTATACTTTAATATATGTAATACTCATTTGCTAATAATTTAAACACAGAAAATAAAAGCTGTTTTAGGTTTAGTTACTGCTTAATACAGAACAATTGAATAATTGGCAAATACACAATAAAAAGACAATGCAAGTTAAATTTCCCTCCTCTTATATCATTTGACAGCCATAACCCAATCACAAAATGAAAGTGTGCATATAGTAAGAATGTATACATTTTGATAATGAAAGTATTGGAAAGAATTACAATTGATGGAGAGAACCCACCAATTTGCAACAGAATACACTTATAGCACTCTAAATTCCTGTTACTTCTCAATGTTGTATAATTGAATAAAGTATTTCTTTCACAGACTCTAATTAAAACATAATTTTTATTAGTATATTTAAAAATGGGTAAATTAAAACAACACCCTGAACTGTGTCACCACTAATGTACTATGAGTCTATGAGTCAATATACTATCATAATTAGAATGCTTGGTATCTAGATATAATATCACACTATATAAATTGAAACCATATATGTATTGGTATAAAGAGTGCTGATACAATATAATCTGTATTATGTTATGATTCCTGCTGAAGATAGATATGATAGAGTGTTTGATTGTATATATGGAGTTTAGCCACTGTTGCTCAATAAAGCAATTGCTAAAAAAACCTTTTAATTAACAATTGTATTGTGACATATTGCATCGTCATCAATATATTAGTGGAATATTTATCAGGCACATGTGCTATAAATTACTGATGCTAGAGTATCCATATGCTGAAAAATCTACAGCTGATGTCCATAGACACCCGGAAAATTGTGTCTCATGCTGCACTATTGTGCTTCTATGATTTTGGCTGCTGTGAAGTACTAAGCGCTTAAAAGATTGGCTAACATTCTCTCATCCAGTTTGGTTTAATATTGTTAATACTGGATCTATTCAATATAATAATCACCTTAAATTGTGGAATAGAATTGCTGCCTTATATTCTGATATAAGTGTTAACACATATACATTCACATATACATTCACAAATTATTATCTTGCGAGCAAACTATGAAATAAATTATAATACTGCCAAGCAAATATGCGCGTTGGCCAGCATTAATCAAATATTGTAGTTATACATCACTTAATGACACCATATCTTGGCATTTGAATGCTAGTAATGTGTGTTAAAATCCTTACTGCAGACATATGTAGTAAAGTTGTTAATTATGGGTTTGGCTTAGCCATTGTGGCAGCAAGATTTTAGTGATACATTTGTTATACAAAGTTAACCGCTAGCAACTATATTGCAACATATTGTGTAGTTGCTAATAAATAGGTAACATGTATATCAGATCGAGGATTACAGTTAGTGTCCGTGAATATAAGAATTATTTCGTTTCCAGCTATAATGCTTGACTTCCGTGAACTTAGTTGCTATGAAGCATTGAACATTAAATACTATGTACTGATCGTTCACTTGGCCAGAGTTTAATACCACTATTGTTAGGCTGGATTAAAGCCCTGATCACAGACCATTATTAACTCAAACCACTGCCTTGAATTGTACTATGAACAATTCCATATATTTACAATCTATCGTCAAAGTGGGAACAAGCTCCCCATTATGTTAGCTCCCCAATATGTTATACTACTGCCAAGCAAATGTGCGCGTTGGTCAGTGTTATCAAATACTATAGCGGACATTATATTAGCAATATCCAAGTTCAGGGATTAATTAAAACCACACCGAGAGCCCCACTGCTCTCCCTCCCCCCCCCCCTTTACATGTTTCGCCTAAGTGGCTTTTTCAAAAGGGTGAGGCGCGCCGGCCTCTGGAGGATTTTATTGGCTATAATATCTCGCAAGATTTGATTTAGTGACATCATGAGATATGTTCAATCTGAGACAAATCTTTGGCACCTTAACTCTTTATGTCTCATTTATTATCATATTAACCACTTAAGGACCACAGCACTTTTCCATTTTCTGTCCGTTTGGGACCAGGGCTATTTTTACATTTCCGCAGTGTTTGTGTTTAGCTGTAATTTTCCTCTTAGTCATTTACTGTACCCACACATATTATATACCGTTTTTCTCACCATTAAATGGACTTTCTAAAGATACTATTATTTCAATCATATCTTATAATTTACTATAAAAAAATTACAAAATATGAGGAAAAGATTGAAAAAAACACACTTTTTCTAACTTTGACCCCCAAAATGATACTTTGGAACAAAATAGAACATGCCAGCCCATACCATTAATTGGGTTATGTATAGAGGATATCAGGAACAAATTGGATAATATTAAGGTAAATAAAACTCCAGGCCCAGATTGAATACACCAAAGGGTGTTAAGGGAACTTAGCACTGTTATAGACAAACCTCTACTCTTAATTTTTCAAGACTCATTATCCTCAGGCATGGTACCCAAGGATTGGCATAAAGCTGATGTGGTGCCACTCTTCAAAAAGGGAAGTAGGGATGATCCAGGAAACTATAGACCAGTTAGTCTGACATCAATAGTGGGGAAGATATTTGAATGGATTACAAGGGATTATATTGATGAGCATATTCGTGTAAACAAGATTATGAGTTCTAATCAGCATGGTTTTATGAGAAATAGATCATGTCAAACTAATCTAATTAGATTCTATGAGGAAGTAAGTAAAAATATAGATAAAGGGGAATCAGTTGATGTGATATACTTAGATTTTGCAAGGCGTTCGATACAGTACCACATGAGAGATTAATGCACAAAATTAAGGGACTGGGAATAGCTGAAAATGTTAGTTTGTGGATAAATAACTGGATAAAAGATAGGGAGCAACGAGTAGTAGTAAATGGATTATACTCAGATTGGACAAAGGTAGTCAGGGGAGTACCCCAGGGATCAGTGCTGGGCCCTATTCTTTTTAATATTTTTATAAATGACTTGGAGCTAGGATTAAATAGCGACATCTCTATTTTTGCAGATGATACTAAGTTAAGTAAGGTCATTAGGTCAGAGCAGGATGAACTTTCGTTACAAAGGGACCTGCAAAAATTAGAAGTATGGGCAGGTAAATGGAAAATGAGATTTAATACGGGAAAATGCAAGGTTCTACTTTTTGGAAGTAAAAATAAGCAGGCAACGTATTATTTAAATGGAACAAGACTTAGCCAAACACAGGAGGAAAGGGATTTGGGGTAGTAATAGATAACAAGCTAAAGATGGGTGCAAAATGCAGGGCAGCAGTTTCAAAGGCTAATAAGATACTAGCATGTATTAAAAGAGGCATTGACTCAAGGGAGGAAAGCATAATTCTGTCACTATATAAAGCCCTGGTAAGACCTCACCTTGAGTATGAAGTGCAGTTCTGGGGACCAATCGCAAAAAAAGATATTGCAGAACTAGAAAAAGTTCAGAGAAGGGCCACAAAGCTAATAAGGGGATTGGAGAATTTAACCTATGAGGAGAGGCTAGCCAAACTGGGTCTGTTTTCTTTAGAAGAAAGGCACTTAAGAGGTGACATGATTACTTTATATAAATATATTCAAGGCCCATATACAGAGATGGCAGAAGCTCTGTTTATTCCAAGAAAATTGTTTGTGACCAGAGGTCACAATTTAAGGTTGGAGGAAAGGAGATTTAATCTCCTGCAACGGAAACGTTTTTTCACTGTAAGAGCAATAAAATTGTGGAACTCATTACCAAAGGAGGTAGTGCCAATACCCTAGATACATTTCAAAATTATTTGGATACATTTCTGTCTATAAACAAAATTCATGGATATGATTGCTATTATTAAATGGGTCACCTTTTAGTGGGATTATTTAAGTTTAACTGGAGCTTTTTGTATATATTTTAGATTTGTATAGGTTGAACTTGATGGACTTCGGTCTTTTTTCAACCTCATCTACTATGTTACTATGTAAAATCTGTTACACATCTACAACCACCAAAAAACACCATGCTAAATAGTTTCTAAATTTTGTCCTGAGTTTGGAAATAACCAATGTTTACATGTTCTTTGCTTTTTTTGCAAGTTATATGGCAATAAATACAAGTAGCACTTTGCTATTTCCAAACCACCTTTTTTCAAAATAAGTGATAGTTACACTTTTTATACCACCCAATTCTATTGGGGGTTATTAGTGCTTTTATAGTGCTCAGTGTTACATTGTGATGCTTTATGTCACTATCATATCCCTGCATCTTGATTGAATTAGCTTACATAAATTTAGCTGATTCCTTTTTACAAATATGAAAAATAATTATTATTTTCATTTAACCCATTGGGTTGTACCGTACTCAATACATAGATCTATTTGGTTTCTGCTTTTAACAGTTCATTTTCTACATTTCTTCCTCTTATTCCCAATTTTATGTGTTGTAGACCACAACATTTCAGAATATTTGTTTTACTTTCATGTACGTGGAGAAAGTGGGCTGCTACACTAGTGATTTTTTATTCATTTTTTGTCTATCTCAGCATTTTTAATATTTCTTAAGTGTTCTACAAGTATTGTGCGTAGTTTCCTTGTTGTCATACCAACATACATTAAATTACATTGGCATGATAATGCATATATTACACCAGTGACGTCCATTCATAAGAGGCAGGTGAGGCAGCGCCTCCCCTGGCCAATGTGTGTAATACACTCTTTTTATTAATAATAATAATAATAAAAAAAAAAGTTCCATTTTTTTTCCAATTTTTTTTTGTTCCTCAAACTGACCCCCCTACCCCCCCCCCCCCGCCTGTGTTGTGTTTACTACTTAATATTTTATTACTGTTTAAAAAAGCCTACACAAGTACACATCACATTCATATTGCGCAAGGAAGTAGAGGCCAGCTACCCTTCCATTGCGCAATATGAATGTATTTTGTATGGGCCGCTAGAGAGACAGCCACAGTGCCACCCAGTGGCTAAGCTCACTCTCTTTGCGGCCAATTCCGCTCCCACCGGAGGCTTCTCTCTTGAAGCCTCGGGAGCACTGCCCGCCCCTCAGCCAATCAGAGAGAGTGACACAGCAGGATGAGGCTGGAGCATCTCTGGTGCTGGTCTGGGGTGGGTGGGAAATATGCGAGGCGCAGCACTGAGGCTCAGAGTCAGACTGGTGTGGCAGTGCGTGCTGAGCTGGTCTGTGCTTGCTGTGCTGAGCTCTCATCTGCTCTGCTGTGCTGGCCTGGTGATCCTGTCACCATCCTGAACCGGGACTGTCTGTCACTGACTGGAGGAGACTAGGAGGCGTCGGGCAAGATAGCTAAGGCAGCGGCTAGCATTTTAGTGACTGACCGGTCAACTCAGCACTCAGCAGGTCACAGGTCTCGTCAGGTCACAGGACTCTTTCGAATTGTTGGTGGAAGTGTGGCTGGCTGGCTGGGACAGTGACCCGCATCAGTGAGTGACACAGCACTACAAGTTAGCTTTATATCAGGTAGGTAACGGCCGGGCAATTATCTTTTTATGAGTTGCACATCTCTCTGTATAATAAATTACTATTACCCAATGTGATGAGTACACTGCACTGCAATATAGATGTAGGATATGGGAAAACAAAAGGCTGACAATTCTGATTCCTGTGTGGCAGTAATGTAAGGAGCAAGTTCCCTGGCAGACAGTGCAGCAAATGCACTTTTTAATATTGCAAAATGATTTTTTCTGTTTGATTAAGGACCTGGAAGTGTTTAAGCAAAGGCTTGAAAGTAAATTTGTGCAGTGAGAAAATACATTTACATATCATAGCCGCAGCTCCTGGGACTTGGGTAAATATTCTGTTTATCTCCCCTTGTAAGGCAGGGATGTATAAATACAGGGCTTCTGCAAAGGGCACGACAGGGAAGAAATGAGCCCACCCCCACATTCAAATACATGTACAGTATCACTTTAAAAGCTAAGGCAGGTTACCTCTAAAGGAAACCACCAGTGACCTCCAGCTGCCACCTGTTGGAAACACACCAGACACAGTCATCTGTATAATTCATTATGTAACATCTTCTTGAAACCTTTTACTATTGGTTTAAAAAAACAAAAAACTTTCTTTACATTATTAGAGGGGCATTCAATTCTATATTTATTCCACCCTAAAATGTTTATTTATGTGAAATCAACTTTGTAGTGAACTTTTGTACTTCACACACTTCAGAATGATGACTGCAACATCTTGCACAGTGATTGATAAGAGCAGGAATCCATTGACATCTGTCTCTAAATGGCCACACAAAAGGAAATACAATTAAAAAAGGGGTATGTCCTTTAATGCCAAAGCAATTGAATTTCTACTTACATGTCAGATGCCCATTAACCACTTTATATTTGAATAAATCACTCAACCTGTTTTTAAAAAAGGTTATATCAGACTTTAATAACCTTTTTAAAAAAAACAGGGTGAGTGATTTATTCAAATATAAATATAAAGTGGGCATTTGCCATCTCTTCCAAATACACTTTATAGTTTCCTGCACTGCAATGATAATCAGAGGCTTGGAGCAGGTAAGTCTCCTCCACAGGGTCATAGAAAGTACTTAGGACAAATGGGACTGGAGTTTGTGGTAAAGATAGGGCCCAGCCCCAGTCTGGTTCTATAATAAAAATGTCCTCTGAACTGGAGTCTCTGTCTGTATTTAGTGCAGCTAACCTTATTATTTCAAGCATGTTGTCCTATCCATGAAGGAAAGTACTTAGATGTTATTTGATTTTATGTCATTATTATAGTGATCAATTTATGTGCCAGATATCTTTGTTTGCAATGCATCACCTGCAAAGGGTATTTTTTGTTATAAAGCTGACTCGCTATATCATTATGCAAGGAGAAATTGCTGTTGAACTCTTATCAAACTAAGAATTGAAAAAAAACTATTTCTCCTTGCATAATGATATAGTGAGTCAGCTTTGTAAAAAAAAAATCCCCTTACAGGTGATGCATTGCAAAGTTGCAAACAAAGATATCTGGCACATAAATCGATCACCATAATAATTATATAAAATTAAATAACATCAAATAACAAGTATTTTCCTACATGTTGTGAATGTGCCATATAGTTTTCTTTTTTTTAGAATTTCTGCTGCCAGGCCTTAGATCCCATCTGTCCTAGTGGAAGTAGTCATTCCAATTTTTTGCAGAAATTAAAGGGACATGAAAAATGAAAAATATTTCTTTCATGATTCAGATAGAGAATACAGTTTTTAAACAACATTCCCATTTACTTCTATTATCTAGCTTGCTTCATTCTTTAGATATCCTTTTTTTAAGAAATATCAATGCACAAAAATGAGCCAATCACACAAGGCATCTATGTGATTGCATAGCCACCAATTAGCAGCTACTGAGTCTATTTCCATATGCTTTTCAACAAAGGATATCAAGAGAATTAAGAAAATTAGATAACAGGAATAAATTGTAAAGTTGTTTAAGATTGTATGCAGCTAATATAGTTGTAAATTTAAAATACCTCTATTGGGTTCATATATGTGCTACTCAGGCGTATCGTGGCCAGTGCCTCACCAGACTCTGACTTCACCGCACGTCACTGTATTACACCTTCAGTTTGACAATTGATGTAGGAGTCTATTTTGAGTTCTTTCTGGAATCTGTCTGTTACTGATAGTGTGTTCTTCATATAATAGCACAGACTACATTCTCTACATTGGTATGACCCTTTAGTGATGGCATTTTGTTTATTTCTTGTTTGAAAATGACTTGGGCTAATCATTGATTTTAAGTTTCTAGATCTTCTGTAGCCTATTTGTATTCTATCTCCAATAATATTTTTTATATTTGGGTCAGTATGGAGACTGTTTATGTGTTTTTGTAAGATGTTATTGACCAGTTGAATATTCGGATTATATGATAAGATCAATCTTGTTTCATTATCAGGATTTTTTTGCTTGATTTTGAGGTGTTCATGTCTGTGAGTTTGATTTGCTCTCCATTTTGCTTTTTTAATGGATCTCTTGCAATAACCCCTATCAATTAGTCTCTTGGTGAGTTCTTCAGCTCTTATTTTGAAGATCTCATCATTTGAGCAGTTTCTTTTCACTCTTAATAACTCACCTATTGGTAAAGCTTTTATGGTACTTGGTGCATGAGCACTCAAGGAATGTAGAATATTGTTGGTCGCTGTTTCTTTTCTATAAATATCTGTTTGATTTTGACCTTCTTTGTTTTTAATTATTTTAAGATATAGAAAAGATATTTGGTTCAAACTCATATCCAGTGTGAGTTTAATGTTCACAGTATTCTGATTAAGGATTGAAATGAATGTTAGTAATTTGTCTTTTGGCCTCTCCCATAGAAAAAAAAACATCATCAATGTATTTAATCCAGAGGGGAATATGTTCTGTAAATTCACAAAGATCTTCCGACCGAGAACACCATGGTTTTCTCTCACCACCCTAGAAAAAGATTTGCATATGTGGGGGCACAGGCCATCCCCATTGCAGTGCCTCTGACTTGCAAGAAGAACTGTTTGTTAAATGTAAAATAGTTATGATGTAGAATAAATTTGAGAAGAGTTAGTAAAAATTTATCATGTAGATTATCTTCATCTGAGGCTAAATTCAAGAAGTAATTCACTGCCTCTATTTCAGTTTGATAATTTACATCATATACTATTCATAGAGCAAAAAAGATGGAGTTGAGGTTGGTTAATCTGTTTAACCTATCAGGTCAAAACTGTCAAAACTGAACACTGTCAAAACTGAACCCACAGATAATGTGCAACTAAAATTAAATTAACATTATTTCAATCCTCACTAGCACACATAAACATTATCATCAGTTCCCAGCTTAGTGTATCTTAATTTATGCTTTCATTTATATGTTTTTTCAGTGTATGCTACTTAAAGGGCCACTATACAGTCAATATTTAAGTTTCATGATTCAGATAAAGCAAACAATTTAAAAAAAAATCCAGTATACTTTCATTATAATGACTATTATTCCTGGGGTGGTGCCATTGGTTTTGTCCCCTCACATTCAAAAATATACCTAGATTGCTAGGTTTCCACCAATAGAGCACACTGTCAATAGGGTATGAAAATACTAGTTCAAGTGTTTTATAAAAGTTCAATCTGATACAATGGCTAATTTGTGGGAAAGAGACAGAGAAACAAGAAATCAAAAAAGGATGGCAGATCTTGATACAGTATTCAATGTCTCGCTAGGAGCACAAGGAGGAAATAATAAAGGACAAATGGAAGTCTTACTCAAAGAATTACATCACAATATTCATAAACAGGAAAAATTATGGTGGGACCAAAGATTTATCAAGAGTTAAACATTATACCAAGAGGTCTTAGACTACAGCTATTCCCTGCATTTGACTTCAAAAATTCAAATCTGACAGTAGAATAGAAAGAAGCACTCTCAGAGTGTTCTGGCAAATTAATTAATATTTTTATTAAACATGACAAATCTGAACATAATAGGGTAGAAGAAATAATAACTGAACAAAACAACCAACTGAAAGAGTTTGAATCTCTAACATATTTTGAAAAAAGATATAAAGAGTATCAAAAAGAGTTAGACAAATATGAAACAGAAGTAAAACAACTCAAACTTTCAAAATTAAGAAGAGATATTAAAGACTTTCAGGAAATGAGAGTATATAAATGAAGGAGAAGGATGAACAGAAACAATACTAACTGATCAGCAACTGTCAATATAGTGCAAAGTTATATGTCAGACACTGATGGAGAGGAGGTAGAAATAGCTGAAACAGAAATAATTACACCCACACCTTCCACATCAGTAACCAATACGATAAGCACTAGAAGGAAACGCCAGGATTTTTTAGACTCAGACTTAGGAGCAGCAGATACCATACCAGGAGAGGTGGGAGAGGCAAACAACCAACCAAAGGAAAAGACAAAGTGAAAACACAGGGAGCAAGATGGAAACCATACAAAAGGACACCAAGTCCATTCTCAACCCTGCGGATGAATCCATGAGGGTAGTGAATCTCTCTCAGAAATTACTATCTGAATTTCATATGTCAGTATTAACGTGAAAATATCCTTCTGTCCGACAAGACAAATGAATAAATTTGAGATCATAAAAGATACACATTTATATCTGAGGAAAGTCTTATTAAAAAAACAATACAATCGATATGATAATGATAATGACCCTTGGACGAGTGATGAACTTCAAACTATCGATTTAATGAAAAAACTTTTATCTGAAAATGAACAAAGTAAGATCAAGAATTGATTAAAATATGTCCCCAACATTAATAATGCCTCCTGTGTAGAGATCTACAACAAAATAGTCTGTGAGGAAATCACCAAACTGTATGCAAATTGCCCTGATAACAACAAACAAAAACACCCCCTAAGCTAACAATAAACTACCAATAGCCCTTAAAAGGGCCTTTTGTAGGGCATTGCTTAAGTTAAACAGCTCTTTTACCTAAAAAAAATACAAAGTCACCCTAACAGTAACCCCCCACCCAACCAACCCCCAAAATAATAAAACCTAAGTCTAAAAATAACCTAAGCTACCCATTGCCCCTAAAGGGGCATTTGTATGGACATTGCCTATAAAAGGGAAATCAGCTCTTTAGTGCCCATTAAAAAAAAAAAAACTAATCTAAAACAAAAAACACCCCCAAAAAATGAAAAAAAAAACTAACACTAACCCCAGAAAATGTACTCAACATTCCTGAAGTCCAGGAGGAGCAAAGTCTTCATCCATGCAGCAAAGATCTTCTTCCAGGGCGGCACCATCTTCTATCTTCTTCATGGAGGTGCGGAGTGGACTATGGTGATGCGTAGATCCAGAGTGCTGGTATTCATCCGGAGTGCTGGTCCTCTTCAGCGGTGGTGGTTTTCAGAAAGTTAGAAAATATGATGGAGTCTTGTAAGAAACTCCCATTGACTCTATCTGGAAAAATCAGTCTGGTAAAAATGGTACTTTTCCCAAAAATTATTTATAAATTACAAAACTTACCTTGTCTGATTTAAAAAAAATATCAAAGTGTGTAACAAAAGCTTATTAATTTTTTTCTTGGGGAAAAGAAAAATTAGATATTCTTTGAATAAATTATCTCAATTGAAGAATGTTGGTGGTTTCGCTATTCCATCTTTGCCAGATTATAATATTGCTTGCCTAGTCAAAATAGTGGCCAAATGGTTATTAGCGGAAGAATATTTCACTGCAAAAGAATATATCCATATTCTCTAAAGGCAATACTTCATGCAGATATTAAAATAATACCCAGGGAATGTAAGAATTTAAGAGTTATATTTGTAATAATTAGAGCACGGCAGATTTTTTGTAAGAGAATTGGTTTTGACCCTGCAAAATACAATTATCTCGAGATAGTAGGAGACAGGCTTTTTTCAGAAGGTTTAAGGTCTGAAATTTTCTCTAGATGGAGAAGTGCAGGCTTGGTTTATGTGTCACAAGCAATTGACAAAATAGATGGAATTCCCCAGAAGGACTTCTTTGCCTATCTTCAATTTAGACATTCGGTAACCAAATTAAGTAAGGACCATAAAGAAGATTGGAATTGTATTTAAATAGAAACATGCCTTAGAATATGTAAAATAGGGAATTTCTCAATAAATAAATGGTATAAATGTCTTTTGGAGAAAGAGGATAAGATAGGTATTAAACATGTGGTGTTAAAATGGCATTTCAAACAATTACAAAGTATACAGGAATGGATGATTAGAGATAGCCTCATTAGTATCTGGAAAACAACACAAGCAAGTAATTTTAGAGAAGCACATCTAAATATGATACATCAAGCTTATCCCATTCCTTCCCTTTTATATAGATAGAGATCAGATATCAGTAATAAATGTAGCAAGTGTCAATATGTCTAAGTGGAGCTATTACATTGTATATGGGATTGTCCCAAGATAAATCAATTTTGGAGGAAGGTCAACCATTGGTTAATATAGATTACCCAAGAAAATTACAATTTGCAACTTGAAGATGTGGTTTTTCACCTACCAAGACAAAGTAGGTATATAAATAGAAAGCTGATAAATATTACAATTCTAGTGGGGAGAAACCTAATAATGGAAAAATGGATATCAAAGGAAAAGCCCCACTATTGCTGAATTCATAGGGAAGATATATAGCTTACTGATTTTAGAATAATAGGCGGTAGAATCAGGAAAAGAGAAAATGATAAAATCCTTTTTTTAAAAATGGGGAACTCTGATTAAGTCATATGCGATAGAAACAAATAAATGTATAATGTATCCTTTCTATCACTATATTTATATACAAAAGGCAATGCTAAGAGGAGATATCCTTCAATTTTGAAATGTTGACTCTGGAATAGAGCAGAGGGGATGGAGAGGCTAGAGAGAACAAGTATTTTTCAATTTTTTTTTATTTTTATTATTTCCTTTTTTTTCTTTCTATTTCACAAAGAAAATATCCAATCCTTGGTACATTTATGGAAAATATATTTATGTTGCTAAAAGCTACAACTTTCAATATGTTATTGTAGTATGTATATAAGGATAGCTTATGTAACATGTTTACCTGAGACTTTATTTTGCTTATTGGAACAACAAGTATTATTCCCTTGATAATTGTATTTATCCAATCTGGACAAATACTGTGGATTTTTGTTTATTTACAGACATATGTTTTGAATTGTATCTTGCTTTGGATTATAAATAAATATATTTAAAAAAAAGATAAGATTGGTCAAAGCAGACATTGGCAGTGCCTGTAAGATGTCACAGGGTTATATTACATTGTAAAGGAAAGGATATTACCCTTGTTTACTGTGTTGTAACTGCAATAATCTCAATAAAGGTAAACAATTTGTTCATCCCTGTACATGTAGGAAATATCAAATAAAGTGCTATTATATTAACTTACTTTCTTAAATGTCCACGTGAGATCATCCATATTGGTGAAACCATTCAGACAGTTAAAAAACGTATTAACCAACATAAATCGAATATTATAAGACATGCAGTGTCTACTCCTGTTGCACATATTTTTTCAACTCAAGGTCAGATGGTTTCACAGTTAAAATTTCAAACCCTTGACTATGTCCCGGTTCTGAGATGTGGGGGTAAAAGACAATTAGCAAAGGAAAATATATAAATCCATAACACAGTTCTCTAGTTTTATATGGGAGTAATACGCTCTTCTTATGTGACTAATGGCATTAGTATAAATACCTTGTATGAATTGTCCGGATCCTATATATGCAGCCCTAGGGTAGTGGAGCCCCTCCATGGAGGACTGTAGTGCTTAATCCATCACCATAGCGTTAGCAGCTGTATGTCTCCAGAGGTCCCAGGCTCCAGTGTCTGAGGGAAAGCTCCTTCCACAGCACCAAACTTTCTCTGTGCGAGAGGTTGTGTGATGCCAGTTTTTACTGTGGTAACTTGTAATTCGTTTACAGTCTATTTAAGTGTTTTACTTGGCCCTATTTGTGCAAAAGTTATCATTAATATTAGCTCCCTGGTTCTATCGCTTGTAACAGGCAATTAGCCCTAAAAAGAAGAGAGGTATTTTGGATTTATAGACTGGAGTCCCTCTATCTAAAAGGCATGAATAGACAAAGTAAGTGGCCCCTTTTCTTTAAAATAAGTTGTCAACATATATTTTATTGCTTAAAATCATTGATTAGGAGTTAAAATTTAAGAAAAATGGAGGAATTAAAAGGATAGGTTTCATCTTTCTTTATGTATAGGCAAAAAACATTTTTTGTATGTATTTGTATATTCTGATTTATGTTTGTGTATCAGATATAAAAATGTTTTAGCCACTGGGTGGTGCTATGAAGGAAAGGTAATAATTATGAGCTGCATCTGTATAACTATTTAAACATATTGTGTATACTGAACTTTTAAAGACATTAATAAGAACCTGTAACCTAAAACTATGGGGCAGATTCATCAAAGTCTAGCGGACATGACCCGCCAGACATCGCTGAATGCCAACAGCATATGTTGTCGGCATTTAACACTGCACAAGCAGTTCTGGTGAATTGCTTGTGCAATGCCACCCCCTGCAGATTTGCGGCCAATCAACTGCTAGCAGGGGGTGTCAATCAACCCGATCGTACACAATTGGATGGATTGATGTCCGCAGCCTCAGAAGCCACGGACCAGTTAAGGAGCAGCGGTCTAAAGACCGCTGTTTTATAACTGCTGTTTCTGGCGAGCCTGCACAGGGGCATCAGGAGCCATTTGGCCCTTGATAAATCATCCCCATCGTCTTTTTTCTTCAACCTAAGATATTTATTAAATATGAGCTAAATTAGTTGCTACTGGTGATTATGTTATATTTTTGTTTTTATACTTTCGAAGGGCCTAAGTTGTGAATTTAACCCTTTGAGTGCTTATGACAGCTCTGAGCCGTCACAGAGTTTCTCACTCTGGTGCTAATGATGGCTCAGAGCCGTCATGAGCACTCTCCCACCTTGAGGGGGCTTCTAACAGCTCCTACCCCGGTGATCGTTGCCTGTAGAGTGACAGGCATCGCCGGGGCTTCACGTGATGCACGGTGACGTCACACACAATAACATGATGACGTCACCGTGCAACTTTATTTATACTTAACAATGTTAAGTATATGAGGAGGGGGCATGCTGCTTAGAAGCCTGTATCTCAGGCATCTAAGCAGCTACAGACCCCCAAGACCCACTGTTGGAAAGGGAATCGCATCACCTTTCCAACAGTGTCTTGGGGGTCTGTAAAAACAATAACAAAAGTAAAAAAATGTTTTTTCAAAAATTAAATAAATTAAAAAAAACCTTAGAAAATATTAGCACCCAGGTGGGAAAGTGCTTAGCACTCAAAGGGTTAAAGAGAAGAGCTGAATCAGAATGAAAAAGCAAGATTACATTTTTCTGTTATTATGTTTAAAGGAATAAATGGTTACTTAAAAAGACATGAAAGACAAAAGTTTTCTTTTAAGAGAGAGCTGTCAGGCTACTCATGACTAGAGGCTAGTCAGCGTCAGGTAGTGGAATAACACTTACAGGCTAATAAAATATAGCTCCCGCATCATGATGCACCATTTCTCCTACTCCCCTCCTCCTCGTCCACCTACACACCACTTCAAATTTCTCCTTTTCATTTTATTGGAGCCTTCATTTTCTTAACTTATTTTACACATTATAATCTGGATACTAGTTTACTTGTAGCTACTACTACTGTATGCATTTTAACCCATTGTGGGCCAGATTATGAGTGGTGCACAAGTGTTTGCGCACAAGCAATAAGGTGTTTATCGCGGGTGTTTGCGCTCATCTGGCTTACAGCTGGTATTACAAATTGAAAGTAAACGCGATCGCTTGAGCACAATCGAGATTTACGCTAGAATGATTACCGCAACTTCAGAGCTCTGGTTAACTGTTTCTTGAAAGTAAAAAGTTGCACAAAAAACATCAAAAATACATTACAAAGTACACTTACACTCATAATAACACCAACTAATAAAAATTATTTAAAATAAAAGATATGAGGTCTCAGATGTTAGAAAAAAAAAGGCTTCAAAGGGCTTTAACCCCTTAGTGACCAGACCATTTTTCAATGTTCTTACGGTTAAGGACCAGGGCTGTTTTTACATTTCTGCAGTGTTTGTGTTTAGCTGTAATTTTCCTCTTACTCATTTAGTAATATTATTAAATTATATACCATTCTTCTCGCCATTAAATAGACTTTCTAAACCATTATTTTCATCATATCGTATAATTTACTATAAAAACAATTATAAAATATGATGAATTTTTTTTAAAAAAACCCAATTTTTTTTCTAACTTTGACCCCCAAAATCTATTACGCATCTACAACCACCAAAAAACATCCATGCTAAATAGTTTTTAAATTTTGAGTTTAGAAATACCCAATGTTTACATGTTCTTTGCTTTTTTTGCAAGTTATAGGGCAATAAGTACAAGTAGCACTTTGATATTTCCAAACCATTTTTTTTAAATTAGCAAAAGTTACATTGTAACACTGATATCTTTCAGGAATCCCTGAATAACCCTTCACATGTATATATTTTTTTTTAGTAGAAAACCCAAAGTATTGATCAAGGTCCATTTTGGTATATTTCATGCCACTATTTCACTGCCAAATGCGTTAACGTTTTCACAAACTTTAGGTTTCTTGCTGAATTTATTTACAAACCGTGTATGCAATTATGGCACAAATGGTTGTAAATGCTTCTCTGGGATCCCCTTTGTTCAGAAATAGCAGGCACATGTGGTTTTGGCATTGCTTTTTGGTAATTAGAAGGCTTCTAAATGCAGCTGTGCACCACACGTATATGCCCAGCAGTGAAGGGGTTAATTAGGTAGCTTGTATGGTTCATTTTAGCTTTAGTGTATAGATTACCCTCCCTCCTGACACATCCCACCCACCTGATTCCTCCATAATCCCTCTCAAACAGCTTTCTTCCCTCCCCCACCCCAGAATGGTCACCCCATCTTAAGTACTGGCAGAAAGTCTGCCAGTATGAAAATAAAAACCTTTTTTTTTTAAAATAATTGTTTTATATATATTTTCTGCAGTGTACGATCCCAAGCATACTGAAATCATATTTGAAGAGAAAAGCAGCTGATAAAACACTGACAGTCTTGGATTGGCCTCCACAGAGTCCTGACCTGAATATTATAGAAACAAATAAGACTGGCAGCACTTCTGTTTATAACAAAGACTTGCTCATTTATTAGGGTAGTATACCCAGAAAAACAGCAACGTTTTCGAGTCACAAAGGACCCTTACTCATGCTATCAGAATACTATACATAATTACCTTAAATACCTTTACAGATTCACTACACCTGTTGCATCATCATAGCAACTAAGAATATACAACACACCTCTATACAATGCCACCTAGTGGTTACAGAAAATATTTTTTTTAACAAAAGTAAAATAGTAATTACATATTACAAAAAAATGTTAAGCTATTATAGAAAAATGTTCAATTTTAAACTCCTATAGCAATATTCTTATGATTTTCAATCCTCACTTCCCTATCAATATAAGCATACTAAATATTGAATATAACCAAAAATATATTTAAAACATTTCTTAAAGGAACAGATGTAAATCATAATCCCTATTCAGACCTTAAGGTGCAAGGGTACCTAGCCTATGGATCCAACCTTCCTCCTTTCTTTTAAGGATCAATTTCCTATCCCCTCCTCTCCTAAAAGGGGGTACATGGTCAATTACTTGGAATCTTAACTGACTTATGTCATGGCCTTTCTCAGTAAAATGTTTAGAAACTGGTTTATTTGGGTCTTTAATTCTATTGGAAGACTTATGTTCCGTCATGTGTTCCCTCACAGACCTAGTGGTCTCTCTAATGTAACAAAGCCCACATGGACACTTCAATAAATAAATTGAATACTCAGTTTGGCATGTAAAAAAGTCTTGTATTGTCATTTGATTACGCCCACAGCTTTGGGCCAAATTCTTGTCCTTTAGTATTGAGTTGCAGTGTGAGCAGTTTAAACACGGATAGCTCCCTTTATTTTCTGTTATTAAATAATTTGTCGTCCCTCTGTTATTAGTACCCAGATCAGCTCTTACTAATTGATCTATGATGTTTTTCACTCGTTTAAAAGAGGCCAAAGGTAACATTCTGAATTCTTCTACTAAAGGATTAGACTTCTCAACTAAATGCCAATGTTTTTTGATAACTTTAAAAATTTGATCACTTAAGTTGTTTTATTCTGACACAAAAACAATTTTCTTATCTTTCCTCCTCGATTTGGGTATAGCTATTTCATCATTATTAAATACCTCATCCATTTTTCTATTTAGGTTATAAATTGGATACACACATTTGAGAAATGTATCTCTCATTTCACCTGTTCATGTTAATAAATCAGATTCACCTTTATCAATCCTTTTAACCCTCATACTCACACTCAAATACCCTATCTGGGTGAAAACTTGTATAATGAAGTAATGTATTCTGGTCCGTGTCTTTAACATAAAAGTCAGTAGTTAATTTATTATTGACAACTTTTACATTAGTATCCAAAAACTGTATCATATCCAATGAATATGTTAATGTAAATTTTAATTCAGTCATAATCCCATTTATCGTATCTAGAAATTGTAATAGGGTATCCAGGGGACCCCTCCATATGCCAAAAATGTCATCAATGAATCTATACCATTCTTGACAATGTTCCTTAAATCTCCCATAAATTTATTTTCAATGATACTCAAAAATAAATTGGCGTAGGAGGGTACCACACTGGAACCCATTGCAGTGCCCTTACATTGCAGGTAAAAGGTGTCTTGGAAGAGGAACTAGTTGTAATATAAAATGATCCTTAACAAATTGTCCAAAAAATTACAATGTTGTGGTGAGTCACTTCCCTGAGATGTTCTTCAACAGCTTGCAAACCTACTTCATGTGGTATGGAGGTGTATAAACTCACCACAACTAGGGAAAATAGAATGCACTCACCATCAACTTTAAAGTCAATGACCTTACTTAGGAAGTCATTTGTGTCTTTTAAGTATGATCTTTGTATTTTTACAATTGGGTTTAAAATCATGTCAAGAAATTTAGCAATGTTGGAAAACACCGACTCAGTCCCTACTACAATGGGTCTTCCCGGGGGTTTAGTATTATTTTTATGTATTTTTGGTAGCGTGTAAAATACAGGTGTAAGGGGATTATCTTTGATTAAATATTTACCAGTAGCTTCAGTAATCAGACCATTAGATATTGCTCCTTGAACAATCATCCCAATTTCTGTTTGAACCTCTCTCAATGGATCCCTTTACCAGGATTGATAGATACCACCATTGGATAACTGCTCAGGGATCTCATTTACATAATAGTCTCTGTCCAGGACAACAACAGCGCCCCCTTTGTCCGCATCTTTAATAATGATATTTTCATTCTCCTGCAAAGATTTAATAGCTTTTCTCTCTTCCACAGATAAATTAGGTCTAATATGTTTCTGTTTGTTAGCTATGTCTTTTTTAACAAATGAGATGAATGTATCAACCCCCATATTATTTGCTGGTGGCACAAACTTTGATTTCTTTCTCAAGCCAAATGCATCAATATCCAATGGTGTACTAACACCCACATTTTTCTTTCCTGGCATATTAGTATCTGTAGAAAAGAAAGCTTTAAGCCTAATTGATCTAAAAAATCTAAACAGATCTTTATCTAAATTAAACAAATTAATGTCCATACTTGGGCAGAAAGAAAGTCCCTTATTGAGAACTGATTCCTTCATATCTGTTAGCTGGTACTTAGAAACATTCACAACCAGGGGAGCAATAGAGTTCTTAATGTAAGAATTTACCCCTGTTGCTGAATGTCCCACATCATCAGACTTATCAAAATAAATGGAGTTAACACAATTACTCACTACATTTGTTGTCTCTGGGACTGCTTCCTCCCCACCCGTTGAGATTGCTGTGCTGTTGTTTTCATTGCTGGTTTCTGGTCCTTGGATTGAAGTTGCCTGCATGCCCTTAACGGCCCTCTGGTGCTTCCTGCCTCCTCTCCTGTGTCTTGTTTTTTTTTTTTTTTTTTTTTTTTTATAGGTTAAAAATTTAATTGACTGAACTTTAGAAATACATTAAGCCATTGACATTTGGATTTCAGTGTGAACAATAAAATAAAGTAATTTAATGAAATTCCCATCTTCACAGACCACTAACTAGCCAGAATGAGGTGATCACACTTGACATTCTTCAAAAATTGTGCCTTGAAAATTTAGAACATTTCATGGTCAAACAATGAAATCATGTGAAACAAGTGTGGATAACTCATCTAAGTTAAATGAATAAAACCATAAACTTATCAATTGGCAAATAACTTGTGATTAGTATTATAAGATGATCACATGCAAACCTGAAAATATTACACTGTAAATGTGTATAAAGAAATACTACAATTAAAATTAATTCTTAAAGTGCTTTCCATTTTGGTGCTCATTGTGACTAACATATCAAAAGGTTGTGTTTCATTGTCTAGTTAATACATTGAGGAAAAATAAATTATAGTTGTGATAAAAAAAAAGTGATTAAAATGTTCATTCTGGGGAAAGAAGTGATACATTTACTTCATATTTTAACTACTATACCAATAGCAGTTGTGCACTTCCCACTAATGCTTTGACTCTGGCACCTTAAAGCTCACAAAGTATCAGGAGTACCTAGTATCCAATTATATTTGATAGGCAATACACTTTAGTAGGAAGTATACAACTGTGCTATTAATTTTTTTAGTACGGTGCCCCTTTAAGTGCCTCATTACAAACGTTAAAAGGCCACCAACAGGAATAGTGCTGTTGTGAAAAATTTGTGCAGCTAATTTTTCTTAAAATTAAAATCTTAGACTTAATTGTACTTATTTTTAAAATTTCATTACAAATTAAAAACATCTTCTATGAACTATGTTTGGATCAAATTCATTATAATCTTGTCTGGTGATCCATGCATAGTCGTTCCACCACGCCAGACTGCAAATTTTTTGTCAAGCACACTCGATACATTCACAGTGTTTAACAAATCCAGGGGAACCATGGAAGAGATTTCCTTTTGAAGTTGAGATGTTAAACCTGGGAACAAAGTGCTTCCACCTGATACAACAATATTTCCAGCAAATTGTTTTCTTAAATCCACATCAGACAGTAGAAGTGATTTAAGCACTCTTTCGTGAATGCCATATTGATCTTTCACTAATAGCTATGGGCTGACCAAAGCTTCACAAGTCCTGTATATTTCACTACCTAAATCAACTGTTTGACCATCTGGTCGATTATACAGCACTTGCAAAGAAGGCTCAAAATGGCAATAAGATACGTAACACAGTTTCTCCTTTATACCTCTAACAGACTCTTCTTCCACATCCAGTCCAAACTAATCTCTTTCTTTTAGCAGCTTTGCAAGGCAGCTTGTGAGATCTTGTCCTGCTAGATTAAAATTTTGGACCACATGCTGAACCCTATGGGTTTCATATACTGGAATACAGTAGCTCACTTTATCTCCTGAATGAAACACTGTACCTGTAACTCTTCCTGTGGAATAAAGTGCCAAGACCGCTTGTAGGGATATGTATAGGAATGGCACTTTCAATTTCTCAAACATGATTTGCAACATTTGCTTTCTGTCTTTACACTGGCTCCTAATGGTATCTGTCAGCAGTACAGGATGCTCTCCTGGATCAACCTGAAGCTGGTTATGAAAGGTGTAGCACCAAATCCTTTTAAGATCCTCCCAACTGGTTACTATTCCATGTTTGCAGGGCTGTGACAGGTTCAGGACTGCTTTGGTGTGCTGAACTTCATGACCAATGTAAACATTACTGGTACTGTTAGGGTTCTGATCTTTATTTTTTGGCTGGCCAATTACAGTAGGAAAAATTGTGTTGGGCAAATCCTCACTGGAAAAGCCTGCCTTCATCAGTCTAGAGTCTATGTCCAGTATTATAGGGCTGCTGTAGTCAGTAGGCTTCATTGCAGAGACATGGAAGAGACTGTTTGAATATATTTTTACATAAGGCACACAAGAAACCTTTGCATTATTTGTTGTTTTAAGTATGTTCTCATTTTCTTGATTTAAGTGTGCAAGGTCAGAAACTGCAGAAGCTGGTTTATTGCAAAGGATATCCGTACCAGATTGTTCATCCTTTTGCAAACATTCCTCCACAATGCACATAGAAGCATTTATGCCTTCATCTCTACATAAATAAGTGTCTTTTAAACTCTCATTGTTCCAGCTTCCAAAGATCACTTTATTAGAATACAAAGGAGGATGTGGTTCACTTTTTTTGACAACTGTATCAGCAGGTTTCGAAAAGTCAATACACTCTTTGTGTGTATGTGGTTTAATTGTAGGGACTATTCCAAAGCTTGACATAGGACTCTCATTAACAAAAATATTTTCTGCTTTTGAAGAGTAACTAACAGGGGAACTAGGTTTTAAAAACTTACACAGTGCAGAACGTTGTGGCTGTGCTCCAGTCATTTCACTGCCCTCAACAATCCGTTTATCCTGTGACTGACCGTGCACACGTTCTTGCTGAGGTGTAGCAAAGTCGTGTGCTCCAGAGTATACTTCATTCTCAGTTATTCCTGAATGTATTTTAAATGATGAGTCTGCTTCTTTTAACTTCACATCAGCATTGGACCCTGCATCTGGAGAACGTTTGCACACATCTGTAGTCAGCTTTTCCTTTTCCTTCATAAAGAGTGCACAGTATTTTTTAATTCTGGCCACTTCAGTTTTCTTTCTTAAATATTTATGCTTTTTTGACTCCTCCTCAAATAAACTTTGCTCTACTTTGTCAACTTAATTTCTCTCCCGCTGAAGCTGGGTCAGGAATGAGAGCTTTTCTTAGCTCATGTTAAAGATTGCTTCATGTTCTTGTAAAGTTTTAAGGTGTTCTAAATCACGCAACTCCTTTATTTTTGGATTTTCTTCAAGATCTGGTCTTCAATATCATAAATTTCTTTTAGTTCCTTTACTACGCCAGGATAAAAGGTTCTCTCTTGTAGCCTCAAATCATTTGGAGAGAAAATACTGTCACTAACTGAGAATTCTAAATCTTCATAGAGATTATTCAAGTTTTTATATCTGTTAGAAGACTTCATGTCAGGAGTAGATGAACAACTCCCTTTATTGCTCACCTCTATCAAATGATTGTGTTGGTCCTTGTGTTGTTTTCTTCATATGCATTAAAGCCAAGGCAGTATTCTGTAGCATTGTGCTTCATTTGGTGCAAAAGGTAATCCAGTTCCTGCTCCTGCTTTAGTGCTTCATCCTCATGCTTAAAGGGACATGAAACCCAAAAAATTTATTTCATGATTCAGATAGAGAATACAATTTCAAACAACTTTCCAATGTACTTCTATTATTTAATTTGCTTCTTTCTCTTGTTATCCTTTGCTGAAATGTTTATCTAGGAAAGTTCATGTGAAGCAGAGAACCTAGGTTCTAGCTCTTGATTGGTGGCTGCATATATAAACTGATTGTCATTGGCTCACACATGTGTTCAGTTAGAAACCAGTAGTGCACTGCTGCTCCTTCAACAAAATACCAAGAGAATAAAACAGATTAGATAATAGAAGTAAATTAGAAAGTTGTTTAAAATTGTATTCTCTATCTGAGTCATGAAATACATTTTTTGGGATTTCTTGTGCCTTTAACAATGGCTTCAGCATATTTAAGTAATTTCTCAATGTAGTATAGGTCATCATGTTCCTGTAAGTCCCCTTCATCAGCTATAGTAAATGACGTGAAAAGGGGATTTGAGTTAGCACCATCCAACAGCCTTCTAGAAATATGAAGGTCATAACTATCCCAAATAGTGATGTCGCGAACTTAAAATTTTCCGTTCGCAAACGGCGAATGCGAACTTCTGCAACTGTTCGTGAACGGGCGAACCGGGCGAACCGCCATTAACTTCAATAGGCAGGCGAATTTTAAAACCCACAGGGACTCTTTCTGGCCACAATAGTGATGGAAAAGTTGTTTCAAGGGTACTAACACCTGGACTGTGGCATGCCGGAGGGGGATCCATGGCAAAACTCCCACGTAAAATTACATAGTTGATGCAGAGTCTGGTTTTAATCCATAAAGGGCATAAATCACCTAACAATCCTAAATTGTTTGGAATAACGTGCTTTAAAACATCAGTTATGATGTTGTATCGATCAGGTAGTGTAAGGGTTATGCCCGCTTCACAGAGACAGACCAAACTCCCCGTTTAACGCACCGCAAACAACCGCAAACAGTCCATTTGCACAACCACAAACTCCCCATTTGCACAAGGTTGGATACCAAGCTAGCCATGTCCCGTTACTTGTCCTCACTGATGTCATTGAAGGTCTCTTCCTCCACCCAGCCACGTACAACACCAAGGGTCCCCGAAAGGTGACAACAAGCCCCCTGGGACGCCTGCTGTGTTTGGTCTTCCACCTCCTCAAAGCCACCTAACTCCTCTGACTCCTCTTCTTCAGACTCCTCTCTCTACGTTGCCTCTCTCTGCATTATTATAAGGTGTGTTAAGTAGTACTATTCCTATCAGTTTAATCCCTGTTACATCCCCTATCAGGGGACGTGTATATGGCATGGATTTTAGGAACCGGGAGATGGAAAAAGATGCTTGGTCGGTCCTCCTACTTCAAATTTGGGGCACTGCGCATGCAATCGGGGCCGGACTTTTAGCCGACGGACATTTGGCAGACGGACATTTGGCCGACGGACATTTGGCCAACGGACATTTGGACGAAACACAAGTGGATGTCAGATAACAGTCCGGCCACGAGATAGATAGATTTGATAGATAGATACATAGATTAGATAGATAGATCAATAGATGCAATAGATACATTTGATAGATACGATAGCTAGATAGATAGATTTGATAGATAAATAGATATATTTGATAGATAGATAATTTCCCAGACAGAGAATTACAAGATGTGCGGTCTGTGACCCATGGTAAGGTTCCCAAAGGCAGTTGCGGCGCCAGGGGACGTGTATATGGCATGTATTTTAGGAACCGGGAGATGGAAAAAGATGCTTGGTCGGTCCTCCTACTTCAAATTTGGGGCACTGCGCATGCAATCTAATGTGCCACCAGATATGAGTGGTGTGTTAAGTAGTACTATTCTTATCAGTTTAATCCCTGTTACGTCCCCTATCAGGGGACGTGTATATAGCATGGATTTTAGGAACCGGGAGATGGAAAAAGATGCTTGGTCGGTCCTCCTACTTCAAATTTGGGGCACTGCGCGTGCAATTGTGGCCGGACTTTTAGCCGACGGACATTTGGCAGACGGACATTTGGCCGAAACACAAGTGGCTGTCAGATAACAGTCCGGCCACGAGATAGATAGATTTGATAGATAGATAGATTAGATAGATCAATAGATGCAATAGATACATTTGATAGATACGATAGATAGATAGATTTGATAGATAAATAGATAGATTTCATAGATAGATAATTTCCCAGACAGAGAATTTCAAGACGTGCGGTCTGGGACCCATGGTAAGGTTCCTAGAGGCAGTTGTGGCGCCAGGGGACGTGTATATGGCATGGATTTTAGGAACCGGGAGATGGAAAAAGATGCTTGGTCGGTCCTCCTACTTCAAATTTGGGGCACTGCGTGTGCAATCTAATGTGCCACCAGATAGGAGGGGTGTGTTAAGTAGTACTATTCCTATCAGTTTAATCCCTGTTACGTGCCCTTTTTTTGGTTTGGTTTTTGAAGCCACAGTGCAGCACCAGAGGCCAGAAAAATTTAGCATGTACACATGCCTGAAAAGTTAGGTATTGTTGCAGCCGCTGCTGTAGCAGTGGCCAGAAAAATTGATGTTTGTTTCCCAGGCAGAAAGTGCCCTAAAACATTGCGGCTTGAACCCTAGTTGGTGGCGGATAAGTCACGCAAGTCATCCGGCATTCGAAGATAAAATACAGCAGCGTGTGGACCATTTTTAGCCCAAGACAGCTCATCTCATCAGGCCTTTTTTACTCGAATGTATCGCCTAATGTCAGTCCCTTCGGGATCCATCCCTCATTCATCTTAATAAAGGTGAGGTAATCTAGACTTTTTTGACCTAGGCGACTTCTCTTCTCAGTAACAATACCTCCTGCTGCACTGAAGGTCCTTTCTGACAGGACACTTGAAGCGGGGCAGGCCAGAAGTTCTATCGCAAATTGGGATAGCTCAGGCCACAGGTCAAGCCTGCACACCCAGTAGTCAAGGGGTTCATCACTCCTCAGAGTGTCCAGATCTGCAGTTAAGGCGAGGTAGTCTGCTACCTGTCGGTTGAGTCGTTCTCTGAGGGTGGACCCCGAAGGGCTGTGGCGATGGAGTTAAAAAGCTCTGCATGTCCTCCATCAACAACACATCTGTAAAGTGTCCTGTCCTTGCCGGCGTGGTCGTGGGAGTCGGAGGATTACTTTCACCTCTTCCCCTGTTAGATTCCCGTTGTGCTGTGACATCACCCTTATACGCTGTGTAAAGCATACTTTTTAATTTATTTTGGAACTGCTGCATCCTTTCCGATTTGCTGTAATTCGGTAACATTTCATGCACTTTATGCTTATACCGGGGGTCTAGTAGCGTGGACACCCAGTACAGGTCGTTCTCCTTCAGCTTTTTTATACGAGGGTCACTCAACAGGCACGACAGCATGAAAGACCCCATTTGCACAAGGTTGGATGCCGAGCTACTCATGTCCTGTTCCTCGTCCTCAGTGATCTCACTGAAGGTATCTTCTTCCCCCCAGCCAACTACAACACCACGGGTACCAGATAGGTGACAACGAGCACCCTGGGATGCCTGTTGTGGTTGGTCTTCCTCCTCCTCAAAGCCACATTCCTCCTATGACTCCTCTTCCTCACAATCCTCTTCCAGCATTGCTGCTGGTCCAGCAAGCGATGCTGATAAGGCTGTTTCTGGTGGTGATGGTGACCACAACTCTTCCTCTTCCTCTTTACGCTCATCTACGGCCTGATCCAGCACTCTTCGCAGGGCACGCTCCAGGAAGAAAACAAATGCTATGAAGTCGCTGATGGTGCCTTCGGTGCGACTGACTAGGTTTGTCACCTCCTCAAAAGGACGCATGAGCCTACAGGCATTGCGCATGAGCGCCCAGTAACGTGGCAAAAAAAATCCCAGCTCCACAGAGGCTGTCCTAGCACCCCGGTCATACAAATACTCGTTAACGGCTTTTTCTTGTTGGAGCAGGCGGTCGAACATTAGGAGTGTTGAATTCCAATGTGTTGGGCTGTCACAAATCAAGCGCCTCACTGGCATGTTGTTTCGCCGCTGGATATTGGAAAAGTGCGCCATGGCCGTGTAGGAACGCCTCAAATGGCCACACACCTTCCTGGCCTGCTTCAGGACATCCTGTAAGCCTGGGTACTTATGCACAAAGCATTGTACGATCAGATTACACACATGTGCCATGCACGGCACATGTGTCAACTTGCCCAATTTCAATGCCGCCACCAAATGACTTCCATTGTCAGAAACCACTTTGCCGATCTCCAGTTGTTGCGGAGTCAGCCACTGATCCACCTGTGCGTTCAGGGCAGACAGGAGTGCTGGTCTGGTGTGACTCTCTGCTTTCAGGCAAGTCAACCCCAAGACGGCGTGACACTTCCGTATCCGGGATGTGGAATAGTACATGGGGAGCTGGGGGGGTGCCGTTGATGTGGAGCAAGACGCAGCAGCAGAAGAGGACTCAGACAAGGAGGTTATGGAAGAGGATGGAGTAGGAGGAGTAGAGTAGGTGGCAGCAGGCCTGCCTGCAAATCGTGGCGGTGTCACCAACTCCTCCTCTGCAGAGCCACGCATTCCATGCTTGGCAGCCGTCAGCAGGTTTACCCAATGCACAGTGTAGGTGATATACCTGCCCTGACCATGCTTTGCAGACCAGCTATCAGTGGTCATATGGACCCTTGCCCCAACACTGTATTCCAGACATGCCATTACTTCCTTTCGCACAATCGAGTACAGGTTGGGGATTGCCTTTTGTGCAAAGAAATTTCGGCCGGGTACCTTCTACTGCGGTGTTCCAATAGGTACAAATTTTTTGAACGCCTCAGACTCCACCAGCTTGTATGGTAAAAGCTGGCGGGCTAAGAGTTCAGACAAGCCAGCTGTCAGACGCCGGGCAAGGGGGTGACTTTGTGACATTGGCTTCTTACACTCAAACATGTCCTTGACAGACACCTGACTGTGGGCAGATGAGCAGGAACTGCTCCGGAAGAGAGACAGAGTGGCGGATGGTTGAGAGGGGGCAAGGAGGACAGCAGTGGTTGATGTGGCTGAAGATACTGGACCAGGAGGAGGATGGCGGCTTTGAGTTTGTGTGCTGCTTCTACTCATGTGTTGATCCCATAGGCATTTGTGATGTGCAATCATGTGCCTTCGCAAAGCAGTTGTACCTAGGTGGGTGTTGCACTTCCCATGACTCAGTTTCTTTTGGCACAGGTTGCAAATGGCATCTCTGTTGTCAGAGGCAGACACACAAAAAAAATGCCACACTGCTGAGCTCTGCGATGACGGCATTCTGGTGGTGGCAACAGCATGCGTGTATTGGCGTGCTGTCTGGCTGACCCCGGGTGCCGATGTATGCTGTCTGACTGTGCCACTAGCTCCTTGCAACGACCTTCCCCTGCTTCCAACTCATCTTCTCCTCCTCCTCTCTGTCTTCCCATCTGAACTTTCCCCCTGTTCTTCTCCTCTTCTAGCGGGCACCCACGTGACATCCACGGACGCATCATCATCAACCGCTTCACTTGTATCTGATTCAACAAAGGAAGCAGCAGCGGGTACAACATCATCATCATCACACCGTACGTCCATGTCTGTAATGCTGCCTTACTGAGACATATCACTGTTATCTACATACTCTGTCAATGATGGTTGCGCATCACTCATTTCTTCCAACTGATGTGTAAAAAACTCCTCTGACAGATCAAGTGAAGCGGCTGTGGTGCTAGTGTTGGTGGTGGCGGCAGGCGGGCGAGTGGTAACTTGAGAGGTGCCCGAAGATAAGCTGGAGGAGGATGGTGCGTCAAGGTTCGGAACGGAAGCTATAGAAGATTGGGTGTCCTGTGTTAAAAAGTCAACTATTTCCTCAGAACTTTTTGAGTTCATGGGACGTGGCCTCTGAACACTGGGCATTATTCTAGGGCCAAAGGGAATCACAGCACCACGACCACAACGGCACCTGCAGGTTGGCCTGCCTCTGCCTGTCATTTTTTTAAATGTACACTTACACTACTATTAAACAAGATATGAGTGGTGGCACTGGGCAAGTGGGCACAGTATACGCTGTGAGCCTGACACAAAAAAGCAGACTGATGTTTCACAGTCCAAAAAGTTTTTATTATTTTAAATGTACACTTACACTACTATTAAACAAGATATGAGTGGTGGCACTGGGCAAGTGGGCCCAGTATAAGCTGTGAGCCTGACACAAAAAAGCAGACTGATGTTTCACAGTCCTAAAAGTTTTTTGTTTTTAAATATACACTTACACTACTATTAAACAAGATATGAGTGGTGGCACTGGGCAAGTGGGCCCAGTATACGCTGTGAGCCTAACACAAAAAAGCAGACTGATGTTACACAGTCCAAAAAGTTTTTTTGGTTTTTAAATGTACACTTACACTACTATTAAACAAGATATGAGTGGTGGCACTGGGCAAGTGGGCCCAGTATAAGCTGTGAGCCTGACTCAAAAAGCAGACTGATGTTTCACAGTCCAAAACATTTTTTTTTGTTTTTAAATGTACACTTACACTACTATTAAACAAGATATGAGTGGTGGCACTGGGCAAGTGGGCACAGTATACGCTGTGAGTCTGACACAAAAAAGCAGACTGATGTTTCACAGTCCAAAAAGTTTTTATTTTTTTAAAATGTACACTTACACTACTATTAAACAAGATATGATAGGTGGCACTGGGCAAGTGGGCCCAGTATAAGCTGTGAGCCTGAAACAAAAAAGCAGACTGATGTTTCACAGTCCAAAAAGTTTTTTTTGTTTTTAAATGTACACTTACACTACTATTAAACAAGATATGAGTGGTGGCACTGGGCAAGTGGGCCCAGTATAAGCTGTGAGCTTGACACAATAAAGCAGACTGATGTTTCACAGTCCAAAAAGTTTTTTTTTTTTTAAATGTACACTTACACTACTATTAAACAAGATATGAGTGGTGGCACTGGGCAAGTGGGCCCAGTATACGCTGTGAGCCTGACACAAAAAAGCAGACTGATGTTTCACAGTCCAAAAAGTTTTTTTTTTCTTTTTAAATGTACACTTACACTACTATTAAACAAGATACGAGTGGTGGCACTGGGCAAGTGGGCACAGTATACGCTGTGAGCCTGACACAAAAAAGCAGACTGATGTTTCACAGTCCAAAAAGTTTTTATTTTTTTAAATGTACACTTACAATACTATTAAACAAGATATGAGTGGTGGCACTGGGCAAGTGGGCACAGTATACGCTGTGAGCCTGACACAAAAAAGCAGACTGATGTTTCACAGTCCAAAAAGTTTTTATTTTTTTAAATGTACACTTATTACTATTAAACAAGATATGAGTGGTGGCACTGGGCAAGTGGGCCCAGTATACGCTGTGAGCCTGAAACAAAAAAGCAGACTGATGTTTCACAGTCCAAAAAGTTTTTTTTTTGTTTTTAAATGTACACTTACACTACTATTAAACAAGATATGAGTGGTGGCACTGGGCAAGTGGGCACAGTATACAATGTGAGTCTGACACAAAAAAGCAGACTGATGTTTCACAGTCCAAAACGTTTTTTGTTTTTAAATTTACACTACTGTTACACCAGATATGAGTGGTGGCACTGGGCAAGTGGGCACAGTATACGCTGTGAGCCTGGCACACACGCTGGCAGGCAGGCAACTGCAATTAGATTACACTAGCAGACTGATGTTTCACAGTCAAAAAAGTTTATTTTTTTTAAATTTACACTACTATTACACCAGATATGAGTGGTGGCACTGGGCAAGTGGGCCTGGCACACACGCTGGCAGGCAGACAACTGCAATTAGATTACACTAGCAGACTGATGTTTCACAGTCAAAAAAGTATTTTTTTTTTTTAAATTTACACTACTATTACACCAGATATGAGTGGTGGCACTGGGCAAGTGGGCCTGGCACACACGCTGGCAGGCAGGCAACTGCAATTAGATTACACTAGCAGGCTGATGTTTCACAGTCAAAAAAGTTTTTTTTTTAAATTTACACTACTCTTACACCAGATATGAGTGGTGGCACTGGGCAAGTGGGCCTGGCACACACGCTTGCAGGCAGGCAACTGCAATTAGATTACACAAGCAGACTGATGTTTCACAGTCAAAAAAGTTTTTTTTTTTTTTAATTTACACTACTGTTACACCAGATATGAGTGGTGGCACTGGGCAAGTGGCTTGCCTGGCACACACGCTGGCAGGCAGGCAACTGCAATTAGATTACACAAGCAGATTGATGTTTCACAGTCAAAAAAGTTTTTTTTTTTTTAATTTACACTACTGTTACACCAGATATGAGTGGTGGCACTGGGCAAGTGGCTTGTCTGGCACACACGCTGACAGGCAGGCAACTGCAATTAGATTACACTAGCAGACTGATGTTTCACAGTCAAAATTTTTTTTTTTTTAAATTTACACTACTGTTACACCAGATATGAGTGGTGGCACTGGGCAAGTGGGCCTGGCACACACGCTGGCAGGCAGGCAACTGCAATTAGGTTACACAAGCAGACTGATGTTTCACTGTCAAAAAAGTTTTTTTTTTAAATTTACACTACTGTTACACCAGATATGAGTGGTAGCACTGGGCAAGTGGGCCTGGCACACACGCTGGCAGACAGGCAACTGCAATTAGATTACACTAGCAGACTGATGTTTCACAGTCAAAAAAGTTTTTTTTTTTAAATTTACACTACTGTTACACCAGATATGAGTGGTGGCACTGGGCAAGTGGGCCTGGCACACAAGCTGGCAGGCAGGCAACTGCAATTAGATTACACAAGCAGACTGATGTTTCACAGTCAAAAAAGTGTTGTTTTTTAAATTTACACTACTGTTACACCAGATATGAGTGGTGGCACTGGGCAAGTGGCTTGGCAGGCAGGCAACTGCAATTAGATTACACAGGAAAAAAATAATAATAAATGATGTTCTAGCCCTAAAATGGGCTTTTTGGGGTGCTGTCCTTACAGTAGAGATCAGATGAGTCCTTCAGGACTGTAGTGGACACTGAATACACTAGCCTAGCTATCAATTTCCCTATTAAATCACCAGCAGCTACACTGTCCCTCCTCTCACTAACAATGCAGCTTTCGAATGAATCTAAAATGGCTGCTGTCCAGGAGCTGGGAGGGTCTGCTGCTGATTGGCTGGAATGTGTCTGCAAACTGTGAGATACAGGGTCAAAGTTTACTCATTGATGACGAATAGGGGGGGAATCGAACATCGCATATGTTCGCCCGCCGTTGCGAATGCGAACAAGCTATGTTCGCCGGGAACTATTCGCCGGCGAACTATTCATGACATCACTAATCCCAAATAATACTCTCTCTTGGGTCCAGTGTGTCTTGCTCGGTTAGATTGCTGTAAAGGGGCAAGTAAGCCTTATGCAGTTCAGATATTTCAGAGCATAAGTCACTGATATCAACAAATGTGTTGTCTGTCTGGATACCACACTCATTATAGGAAACCTTTTTGACTACTGTTGAGCTGCCTGTCTGGATGTTGGAATTGGCATAGATTTTTTTTCTCTCACTGCAATCTGCAGCTGTTTTCAGCTTTCCACTAAACTGAGCAGGAACACCTCCCAGTGCACAATTTGTTGTATTATGATCCCATGGTAAGGCCTTACTTTTAGGTATTTCAAAGTCATCCAATGGCATGTTTAGCCCAGGATTTGAAGAACAGAAAATAGAACTCTCTTAGTTTGAGAGTGCCTCCTCTACCGGCATTCTATTATTTAAGCTAGGACATGAGGAGTCCATGAGATATAGGTTTGATGGAACAATAGAGGTGTCAGGATCCTTGCAGATTGCAGAAACTGTTGTTTTCAGAGGAGAACCTACATTTACAGTCACCTCTTTTGAGACTGTATTAAGTGTTTCTGTTACCAAACTCTCTCTTGTAGAACTGATGAAAGTGGAAAAGTCTTGCTCCAACTTTCTTAAAGTCAACTTGTCCAGTTACGTTAATCAATATGTTCCACAGTGCTAGACATTTCAATGATAACAGTGCACCTTCCTCCTTTTGAAGTAGGTCTGAGAGCCTGAAAAATTCTAGCCATTAATCTAGGTTCTCAGGAGGCATCTGCAGTAATAGACTGTGGCTCCTATTTACCAAGCCATCTACCGCAAATACGCTAGAATTCCGCAGTGTAATTGTGGCGAGCCTGATTCCCCTTATTTATCAAAGCCTACAGACCGGCAAAAGTAGAATTTTGTGATGTAGCATACGATCCGCTGGTCTCAGTACGACACAGAACGATGCTTACATCACTACAGATGTTCCAAATGCAAATTCAGTACTTTCTGACTACTTTTGCAAGTTATCAAATTTCTACCAGGTATGCTCGCCACTATTCCGGCCCAGCGTACCTGCTTTTCAATCTGCCACCCTGGAGGCGGCGGATGCCATAGGAATCAATGGGAGTCGGAAAGCAGCAAAGCTCATGTTCGCTGCTGCCCGATATCCCATTGATTCCTATGGGAGAATAAAGTTACACCTAACACCCTAACATAACCCCTGAGTCTAAACACCCCTAATCTGACGCCCCCTACACCGCCGCCACCTACATTATACTTATTAACCCCTAATCTGCCCCCCCGCCACCGCCGCCACCTACATTATACTTATTAATCCCTAATCTGCTATCCCCAATGTCACCACCACTATATTAAATGTATTAACCCCTAAACCTAAGTCTAACCCTAACCCTAACACCCCCTAACTTAAATATAATTTAAATAGATTAAAGAAAATTACTATCATTAACTAAATTATTCCTATTTAAAACTAAATACTTACCTGTAAAATAAACCCTAAGCTAGCTACAATATAACTAATAGTTACATTGTATCTAGCTTAGGGTTTATTTTTATTTTACAGGCAAGTTTGTATTTATTTTAACTAGGTAGAATAGTTACTAAATAGTTATTAACTATTTAATAACTACCTAGCTAAAATAAATACAAATTGACTTGTAAAATAAAACCTAACCTAAGTTACACTAACACCTAACACTACACTACAATTAAAGGGACAGTCTAGTTAAAATTAAACTTTCATGATTCAGATAGGGCATGCAATTTTAAACAACTTTCCAATTTACTTCTATTATCTAATTTGCTCAATTCTTTAGATATCCTTTGATGAAGAAATAGCAATGCACATGTGTGAGCCAATCACACAAGGCCTCTAGGTGCAGCAACCAATCAGCAGCTACTGAACATATCTAGATGTGCTTTTCAGCAAGTGATATCAAGAGAATGAAGCAAATTAGATAATAGAAGTAAATTAGAAAGTTGTTTAAAATGACATGCTCTTTCTAAATCAAGAAAGAAAAAAATTGGCTTTCATGTCCCTTTAAATAAATGACATAATTTAAATACAATTAACTAAATTATATACAATTATCTAAAGTACAAAAACCACCCACTAAATTACAGAAAATAAAAACAAATTATCAGATATTTAAACTAATTACACCTAATCTAATAGCCCTATCAAAATAAAAAAGCCCCCCAAAATAAAAAAAACCCTAGCCTAAACTAAACTACCAATAGCGCTTAAAAGGGCCTTTTGCGGGGCATTGCCCCAAAGTAATCAGCTCTTTTACCTGTAAAATAAAATACAAACAACCCCCCCCAACAGTAAAACCCACCCCCCACACAACCTACCCCCCCAAAAAAAAACTAACTAAAAAAACCTAAGCTCCCCATTGCCCTAAAAATGGCATTTGGATGGGCATTGCCCTTAAAAGGGCAGTTAGCTCTTTTGCGGCCCAAAGCCCTAACCCAAAAATAAAACCCACCCAATACACCCTTAAAAAACCTAACACTAACCCCCTGAAGATCGAGTTACTGGGAGACGTCTTCATCTAAGCCAGGCGAAGTGGTCCTCCAGATGGCAGAAGTCTACATCCAAGCTGGGCAGAAGTGGTCCTCCAGATGGCAGAAGTCTTCATCCAGACGGCATCTTCTATCTTCATCCATCCGGCACGGAGCGGGTCCATCTTCAAGACATCCTACGCCGGAACATCCTCTTCTACCGATGACTACCCGACGAATGAAGGTTCATTTAAGTGACCTCATCCAAGATGGCGTCCCTTAGATTCCGATTGGCTGATAGAATTCTATCAGCCAATCGGAATTAAGGTAGAAAAAATCCTATTGGCTGATGCAATCAGTCAATAGGATTGAAGTTCAATCCTATTGGCTGATTGGAACAGCCAATAGAATGCAAGCTCAATCGTATTGGCTGATTGGATCAGCCAATAGGATTGAACTTCAATCCTATTGGCTGATCCAATCAGCCAACAGGATTTTTTCAACCTTAATTCCGATTGGCTGATAGAATTCTATCAACCAATCGGAATCTAAGGGACGCCATCTTGGATGATGTCACTTAAAGGAATCTTCATTCTTCGGCTAGTCGTTGGCAGAAGAGGATGCTCCATGTCCGATGTCTTGAAGATGGACCCGCTCCGCGCCGGATGGATGAAGATAGAAGATGCCGTCTAGATGAAGACTTCTGCCCCCTGGAGGACCACTTCTGCCCGGCTTGGATGAAGACGTCTCCTGGTAAGTCGATTTTCAGGGGGTTAGTGTTAGGTTTTTTTAAGGGTGTATTGGGTGGGTTTTATTTTTAGGTTAGGGCTTTGGACCGCAAAAGAGCTATCTTCCCTTTTAAGGGCAATGCCCATCCAAATGCCCTTTTCAGGGCAATGGGGAGCTTAGGTTTTTTTTAGTTAGTATTTTTATTATTTTTTGGGGGGTTTGGTTGTGTGGGTGGTGGGTTTTACTGTTGGGGGGTTGTTTGTAGTTTTTTTCAGGTAAAAGAGCTGATTACTTTGGGGCAATTCCCCCGCAAAAGGACATTTTAAGGGCTATTGGTAGTTTAGTTTAGGCTAGGGTTTTTTTTTATTTTGGGGGTGACTTTTTTACTTTTATAGGGCTATTAGATTAAGTGTAATTAGTTTAAATATTTTGTAATTTGTTTATTATATTCTGTAATTTAGTGTTTTGTTTTTTGTACTTTAGATAATTGTATATAATTTAGTTAATTGTATGTAATTTATTTAAATGTATTTAATTGTAGTGTAGTGTTAGGTGTTAGTGTAACTTAGTTTAGGTTTTATTTTACAGGTCAATTTGTATTTATTTTAGCTAGGTAGTTATTAAATAGTTAATAACTATTTAATAACTATTCTACCTAGTTAAAATAAATACAAACTTGCCTGTAAAATAAAAATAAACCCTAAGCTAGCTACAATGTAACTATGAGTTATATTGTAGCTAGCTTAGGGTTTATTTTACAGGTAAGTATTTAGTTTTAAATAGGAATAATTTAGTTAATAATGATAGTAATTTTCTTTATATTTATTTAAATTAGATTTAAGTTAGGGGGTGTTAGGGTTAGGGATAGACTTAGGTTTAGGGGTTAATAAATTTAATATAGTGGCGGCAACGTATAGTGGATGGCAGATTAGGGGTTAATAAGTATAATGTAGGTGGTGGTGGGCTCCGGGAATGGCGGTTTAGGGGTTAATAATAATAAGTTTATTTAGTTGCGGCGGGGTCCGTGAGCAGCAGGATAGGGGTTAAACAGTTTAGTATAGTGTGGGTGTTTAGTGACAGTATACCAATAAAGCTGTGAAAAAGCTGAAGAGCAGCGAGATCGATGACTGTTAGTTAACAACAGTCCGCTGCTCATCGCCCCATACTTGGTGCACGTTTTTTTGACAGCTTTTTGGTAACTTTGGAGAGCGTATTCAGGTCCGCGGCAGCGATGTTAGTTGATCTTAGGCAAGCGTATTGGTGCCGGCGAATGCAAGAAAGTTGACGGCTTGATAAATAGGCCCCTGTGACACTGGGTTTTCCATAGGGGGCTAGTATACACCACATCACTTGTATCTCCCTCTTTTATAGGCATATCATCCCAGAATGCATCTTTAAATAAAAGACTAGTAAGAACTTGGTTGTACTAATGTATAGTTTTATTCATCAAGTAGCGATAATCGCACATTGCTGGAAGATGCTGTAAAGTAATTTCGACTGTAATGCATAAATGCCTTTGTAGGTTTGAAAGCTGTAAAATGTATCCATCAATCAGCTTTCTATCATGAAAGTTTAGCAGCCTTTCTATGACTACATCAGCCTCATTCAAAGCCTGACAAGGTTTCTCAGCACATTTTGTACCAAAACATCGGCTTGTTCAGAAGCTTGTTGCCACAGTAACATAATTTGTTCAGATGGTCTTCTAATGTTGAGTCCTCTTTTATAGGACTTTCAGTGGTATTATAGATATCACTGCTCTCATGACCAGAAAGATAGCAGGCAAGGTCATCAAGCATGAAGCTATTCCGGGTTTTCATAACATCAAGCTCCTTCCAAGATGTCATCCATTTGTGATATTCGTATTCCAGGTAATCACCAAATTCAAAAGGCAAATTACTTTGATCAATGTATTTGAAAAGATCATAAGAGGTATCCAGCAACATACACTTGCATTGTTGAACAGAGGGACCCATTTCATCCATACTTAATGTTTTCCTTAACAGTTTCCTTAATGATTTCTTCTCAAGCTGCACAGCATAAACTGCTTTTAAGACAAAGTCAAGTTGGTTCATATTGCACATAAGAGAATTTCCAACTCTGGATATAATCTACTTTCTGAAGTCAACAATAACAGAGAAATTGCAGCTTTTTCAAAAACGTTGTCTTAGTAAATCTAAAATATATTGAAAAAGGAACGCAAATTCTTGTTTTCGCAGAGTTGCAACTTTATGAAGCTGGGTTTTGGGGAGTACCACAAGATAATTGCCTTGTTTATCAACTACTCCTGGTAATATTACAGCTCCAGAATAAAGAGTGTGACATGGTTTCTTCTCTGTTGCTTCACAAATATATTTACCTGAAACCTCTGTAGACCCAGCCTATAATAATCCTCCTGTGTTTTGTTCCAAGCTGGAGGTTAAAAAAATCAGTTTCCACTTTCTGATTACTGATTAAACAAGGTGCTGTACTCCATTCCTGTGATTCTGAATATTATAGAGGCAGTATCACCTGGACAGAGAAATAAATAAAGGACAATCTAAATCTAAAGAAGAACTATGGGAACTGCTGAAAGAAGCCTGGTATAATATACCAGAAGATTACTTAAGAAAACTTCATGACAGTCTCCCCAAAAGAGATCAAAATGTGCTTAGTGCCAAGGGAGGTCACACTAAATACTGACTTTTGCCTGAATAAGCCATTTTATTCAGAAAATTGTGTTTTTTATATTTTTTGTACATGTTTCCTGTATTTTCTGTTTGTATCTTAATAAAGAAAGATAAATATGGGCAGTTATTAAAACTTTGCTAGAAACAACAAATCTAATGGTGGCCTAAGAGTTTTGCACAGTACTGTATACTATAGTATGTACTGTATATATGTGTGTTCATATATATTTATGTATGTATATGTGTATATATGCATTTAAAGACTTATATACACATATAAACACATAAATATATATTTTTACATATATAGACAAATATATAAGTGCATTGGAGCCCTTAGCAGTTAAGTAGATGAAAACATGGAAAATCGTATTCATGCAATATTGAAATTTAATAAGGATGTTACAGTGTTTATTTACTGTAAATATTTTACATTCCAATGTTCTGCACATAGCAGAATATGTTCAATGTATTTATAACTATATATTCAAAGAAAACTTGAAAGGACTGGGTTTAAATAGGCTGATGACAATTCATTGCTTAAAGGGACAGTCAAGCCCAAAAAAAACTTTCATGATTTAAATAGGAAATGTAATTTTAAACAACTTTCAAATTTACTTTTAGCATCAATTTTGCTTTGTTCTCTTGGTATTCTTAGTTGAAAGCTAAACCTAGGAGGTTCATATGCTAATTTCTTAGACCTTGAAGACTGCCTCTAATCTGAATGCATTTTGACCACTAGAGGGCATTAGTTCATGTGTTTCATATAGATAACATTGAGCTCATGCACGTCAAGTTACCCTGGAGTGAGCACTGGCTAAAATGCAAGTCTGTCAAAATAACTGAAAAAGGGGAAGTTTGCAGAGGCTTAGATACAAGGTAATCACAGAGATAAAAAAGTGTATTTCTATAACAGTGTTGGTTATGCAAATATGGGGAATGGGTAATAAAGGGATTATCTTTCTTTTTAAACAACAACAAATCTGGTGTTGACTGTCCCTTTAAAGAAGGTGGGACATACAGAAAATCTATAAGAGGAGACACATTGTTTGAAACTGTGATCTGAGCATGTAGTTTATTGAGTATAGTATCAATCTGAGAAATGATCTGATCCGTGGGAATACCAGGGGAGGGTGATGATGGAATATATGTATCAGTGGAGAATGGCCATGAGAGGGCATCAGCCTTTTTGTTCTTTGAGCCTGGAACAAAAGAAAATGAAGTAGTTAAATCCACTGAATAATAGAGACTACATTGTTTGTCAGGAATTGAGATGTCTAGCAGAATATAGAGCAACTTTTTCTGATCAGTCAGAATGATAAATGGATCAACTGCCCCTTCCAAAAGATGACGCCACTCAGATATTGCTAGCTTAATAGCTAACAATTTCTTATGGCCAATGTCACAGGAGAGTTCAGGTGTAGAGACTTTTTTTGAAAAAAAGGAAACAGGGTAAATTTTGTTGGACTGAGGCTCTATTTGAGACACAACTTCTCCTGCTCCACAGTAAGATAAATCCACCTCGACAATTAATTGCTTTGTAGTATCAGGATGGTGAACATTAAATAATGAACAGAAGGCTTTCTTTAAGGCTAGGAATGCCTGCTGGGTAGTTGTGGCCACTGAGTGAGTGGTGCAGTGATAGCTGAGAAGGATTCAATGAATCTCCTATAGTAATTAGCAAAACCCAGAAAGCACTGAAGTGCTTTTAGGTTAGATGGATAAGGCCATTCCATAATAGCAGAAACTTTAACTTGGTCCATACTGAAGCCTTTAGGGGACATTATATACCTCAGAAATGATATATGTGTCTTGTTAAACTCAATAGTACTCTAATTTAACATTGAGTTCGTTTTCTCCTAATTTGTGAAGAACAAGTTTATGTGATGAGCGTGCTCATCAGCAGACTTGGAATAGACCAGAATGTCATCCAAATAGATGATCATAAACTGGTTTAGGTATACTCGAAAAACATCATTCACAAGATTCTAGAAAACTGCAGGTGCAAGGGCATAACCAGGCATTCATAGTGTCAAAATTTAAAATTGAACGCAGTCTTCTACTCATCTTTTTTTCTGATATGGAACAAATTGTAAGCTCCTCTAATATTGAGCTTGGAAAACACCTCTGCCCCTTTAAAAGCATTGAACAATTTCAGAATGAGCAGTGGAGGTTAATGGTTCTTGACAGTAATTTAGTTGAGAGTGTGATAGTCAATACAGGCGTCAGGCCCCCATCTTTCTTAGAAACAAGCCGGCTCCTGCCAGAAAAAAGAAGATTGTCTGATAAAACCTCTTGCTATGTTCTCTTTAATATATTCCTCAATTGCCTAGACAACCAACAATTTTGACACCTAGGTATCAAAGATCAAGGAAGGAGGTTTATGGGGCTGTTATATGGACAATGTGGTGGCAGGGTCTCAGCCTCTTTCTTAGAGAAGACATCTCTGAAATTGTAGTAAACCAAGGTCAGTTTTGGGTCTAGCTCAATCTGTGCAACATCAAAAGGCTTAAGTAGAAAAAGACAGTGTCCAAAACAGTCTTTACCACAGGCAGTAAGTTTGCCCTGAAACTACTAGATGCAGGGGTTATGAGACTGCAGCCAGGGGAAGCCAAGGATAAGAGGCAGACAATGAGCTTCAAACAGGTCATTATTATTATTATTATTATTATTATTATTATTATTATCATCAGGTATTTATAAAGCGCCAGCAGATTAGGCAGTGCTATACAAGTAATAATAAAAGTTTACAGGGATGCATTACATACACAAAAAACAAGTACAGTATTGGTGTACAATACAGTTGTAGGAGCAATAATTGAGATATACAAAAGGAGAGGAATGCCCTGCCCTTAAGCACAATCAGTAGAAGTTAACTTTAAATACAAATTGGCCTGCAGGTAGAAAGGCTCTCAAGCTTACAAGAAGAGGAAATTGATACAAAAGGTAAGGGAGAAGGGAAATATGTCTGATATAAGGCAGTGCAAACTGAGAGTGAGTGAAGTGTGTGGTGAGTGAGCAAATGAGGATTGGAAAAGTGTAAAAGAATATGGTAAAGTGTCAGTACAGAGACTGTGAGTATGAAGTAGTGTCTCTGTCCTGGTTCATTAGTGACAGCTGCACCTAATAGCTGTTAGGAGGTGTTTATATATTAAGGTAAAAATCAGGGTGGGTGGTGGTGGGAGGATTGGAGGGCTAGTGCTTGCACAGCTTGGATACTGGTGTTAAAATGTGAACTGTGAGAAAGAGAATGGTAAGGTAAAATTTCCTGTTGATAAAGTAAAGGGGAGGTATAGTTTGAAAAAGAGCAGAGGGGAAGAGAAGAGGTTGGCATGTTACAATAATGAAAATTACAAACAATTCCATATACGACCAAACAGATATAAGAAATAAATACACTCATTGTCTTGCTTGGAGATATCAAAGGACAATAGTTCTGAATGCAAAATGCGACAAGTTGGGCACAGCTTCTTCTGACCTGGAATGCCATAGCGATGGGCAAAGGAGATATCGATAAACTTTCAAGCTGATCCAGAGTCAACTAAAGCTTTAGTGGGGACAGGAGTATCACACAGAAGTAGTAAGGCATTAAGGAAACTTTTCTGAAGAGGAGACTTAACAGTAGGACTTAGTGCAACACCTCCTTTCTGCACTAAGTCCTGGAGTTTCCCGGCCTAGCAGGGAAATCTTGGAGAAGATGCCCCTTCACTCCATAGTACAAACAGAGTCCCTGAATTGTGTGCTGTAGTCTATCTGCCTCAGAAAGATTAATAGCAGCAACTTCCATGTGTTCCTCTTGTGGCATAGTCGTGGTAGTTTCAGGTGGGGGAACAAAGCAAGGTGCCAGATGTATAGGTGGTCTATTAGGAAACACCTTCCTTCTCCTCTTCCTCTCTTATAGATAATCTAAATGCCAAGCATTTAGTCCAGTGGCTTTCAAAGTGTGAGGTGGGCCTCTCCAGTGAGGTGTGAACATATAAGGGGAGAAGTGGGAGCAGAGACCCTATTGACTATCACATGGAAACCAAAAGCAGCATCTGACTTTGGCAAAATATAGAACAGTTTTCAAGAGACGATAATGACACTTGCCATTTTGTAGTGGATTAATGAATGTAGGTGAAAGAAAGGAGCTGAGGTCAAAATCGCTCACAGACTGCTTTGCATTTCTTGTCTTGATCAGTAACTTGCATTTAACTCAGGACCAATAGAGTGAAAATTGACAAGTGAGTGAAGCATTCTTTAGATTAAGGATTATCATCTTTGAAGATCTGTGTGTGAACCCTGGAACCAATGTAAATTCACCAAATTAAAACCAAAAATAAATATTACACATTTCTTTAAAGAGCAAAAATAAAGTAACATCTATTATGGGAGGGCTGTCTTGTAAATTTAGTCAGGGGGGGAGGCCCACTACCTAATATTTTGAAGAGCATTGATATAGTCATACACATAAATCGTTAAATTACTCCAAGGACTCTGGAAGTTCACAAAACACTAGCTCACCTTTTATTCTTTCAGGGAGGCCTTTGTAGAAAACCACCTTCTCAGCCTTGGGATCCCAGTCTGTCTCTGCCACAAGTGTGCTGAAGTCGATGGTGTACTGTGCGACCGGACATTTGCCTTGCTTTAAGTTGAGCAAGGACACTTCTGCTGCAGTAGTATGACCAGGAGTGTCAAATAAAGCAGTGAAAGTTAACATAAACACTTAAGAAGGGAAATGATGATACATTAGGATAAGTCTGAAAATGTAATTGACATTGGCTCAGATAACAACACACTTGGGCCATCAAATTTGTCAGGCAAGGGAATCTTCGGCAATGAGTCATAAGTGTGCAATACAGGAGAGGAATCAACAATAGGAGCAGAAGCAGGAGCAGTAGTTAGATTCTGCACAAGTGACTGCAATAGGATAATGATAGCAGAGCGCTTTGCATCCATGTTCTCCCAATAGTTGTCCCTGGTGGGTTACTGCTTATGTTAGTTTGCTGGGATCCATAAAATAGCCGGCCTGTTTATAATGTCAGGCTACCCGCAACAAGAGGTTCTCTCCTTAATTCCTGGCCACTAGTTTGCATCAGGTGGAGAGACACGCAAGTAATAGAATATTGTCCACAGGCTAGAAAATAGTAGTCCATAATAGTAACAGAGCAGAAGAGTATCCAAAGGAGTACTCAGACAGGCCAAAGTCAATATCCAGTGCTGGCAGAATAAATGCAAAATCATAGGCAAAGGGCAAAAACAGGTAACAGCTAAGGGTCAAAATCCAAATCTGGCAGCCGAAGTACGTAATCAGCAGGTAAGCGGATAATCAAGTCATACACGGGAGCATAAACAAAATAAATATACCCAGAGACTAGCTCAATAAACAGCAAAGAAAACAGGAAAGGACAATTGCAAATGACCCACAGCTGCAGGTAGGTTGAGATAGAGAGAGCAAAAAAATTAGAAACTGTTGAGAAAAACTAGATAGTGGCAGAGGCCAACAAGTGGAACAACAGCAAAGAGAAAGACCTGCAAGCTGAAGACCCTGGTTCAACTCCAGTCATGACAAGAGCCTACTATTTTAAGCAATTTTCCACTTTACTTCTATTATCAAATTTGCTAAATTGTCTTGGTATCCTTTGTTGAAGAAGCAGCAATGCACTAATGGGAGCTAGCTGAACACATCTGTTGAGCCAATGAAAAGAGGTATATATGTGCAGCCACCAATCAACAGCTATCTCCCAGTAGTACATTATTGTTCCTGAACTTACTTAGCTATGCTTTTCAATAAAGGATAACAAAAGAACAAAACAAATGAGCTAATAGGAGTAAATTGGAAAGTTGTTTAAAACTACATACTGAATCATGAAAGAAGCGTGGTTTTTTTTTTTTGTCTCTTTAAAATGTACCTGTTAAAAGAACATTGTAATGCAGAACTTAAAGGGATATTCCAGCCAAAATTGGAAACCACATGGGTGCATTTTGGTATTGAACAGAAGCAATTTTGTAGTATACTTGCACTAGCAAAAATGCTTATAATAAAAGCTATCGCTGTTTCAAAGGAGTATTTAAGTATGCACCGTGCACCAGCATTTTAAACTAAGCACTTGCTCAGAGAGTGTAAGGTGCTTGTACCATCTGGTAATGACTCAATTTGTTACTTGCAGACAAACCCCACTGATTATCTGAGCAGCTGCAGTATTTAAAATGTGGGTGCAGTGACAATATCTAGCTATGCTTCACGTGCACGTGCAGATAAAAATGCTAGCACTTAAACAGTGATAACTTTTACTAGAAGCATTTTTGGTAATACACGTATATTGCAAATATGTTTCTATTCAAAGGTGTATTTAATCTATGTGCATTTTAATTTTACTGGAATGTCCTTTTAAATGCACAAGTTAATTAGAGCAGATTATTTTGGCATTAACGACTTTTGCTTACTATAGCCTAAATGCACAAAAAATGCCATATGAAGCATTTATATCACTAGAGCATTCGCGGTATGGTGCGATATGTTTTTTTTGTTCGGAATGGTCACCTACGTGATATTACAAGTCGCGCGGTATGGTGCAATATGTTTTTTTTTGTGCGGAATGGTCACCTACATGATATTACAAGTTGAGGGGTATGGCTTTCCCGCAATCGTTATGGACTTTACCGCAACAATTCATTCCGCATTCAAAGACCTGTAGTTATGTGCTTTGCGAAACAAAAAAGATTCACAAAACACATCAAAAATATGTTACAAGTACACTAACACCCATAAACTACATTAATTGCCCGTAAACCGCCATCCCTCCACATCGCCAACAGTAAATAAAGCTAATAAGCCCTAAATTGACATCCCCCCACAACTCAAAAACCTAAATTAAACTATTAACCCCTAAACCTAGCAACCTCTAACATTAACAAATTTTAAATACACCTAAATTGAAGTTAAAATATACTAACTACCTAAAAATAAATAAAAAACTTACCTGTGAAACAAAATTAAAATCTAAGCTTAAATTAAAAACAAACCTAACATTACTTGTTTTCCAAAAATAAATTATACAAAAAAAGCTACATTACCAAAAAAAAAACTAAAAACCTAACATTACTAAAAATAATAAAACCTAACATTACTAAAAATAATAAAACCTAACATTACCAAAAACAAACACAACTGTCATTACAAAAAAGTAAACACTAAAATTACAATAAATAAAAAAAGCTACCATTACATAAAAAACAAACCAAATTATCCAAAATAATAAAAAATATTCATATCCTTATACCACCAAAAAAAATAAAAAAATAAAAATAAAACCTCCTAATCTAAAAATAAATTACCAATAACCCTTAAAAGGGCCTTTTGCAGGGCATTGTCCCAAAGCTAACAGCTCTTTTAACTTAAAGGGACAGTCTACACCCGAATTTTTATTGTTTTAAAAGATAGATAATCCCTTTATTACCCATTCCCCAGTTTTGCATAACCAACACAGTTATATTAATATACTTTTAACCTCTGTGATTATCTTGAATCTAAGCCTCTGCAAACTGCCCCTTTATTTCAGTTCTTTTGACAGACTTGCAGTTTAGCCAATCAGTGCCTGCTCCCAGATAACTTCACGTGCACAAGCCCAGTGTTATCTATATGAAATACATGAACTAACACCCTCTAGTGGGGAAAAATTCTTAAAATGCATTCTGAAAAGAGGTGGCCTTCAAGGTCTAAGAAATTAGCATATGAACCTCCTAGGTTAAGCTTTCAACTTAGAATACCAAGAGAACAAAGCAAAATTGGTGATAAAAGTAAATTGGAAAATTGTTTAAAATGACATGCTCTATCTGAATCATGAAAGTTTATTTTGGCCTAGACTGTCCCTTTAAAATACCACCATTGACTAAAAAAACTAAACTTATCATTGCCCCAAAAAGGGCATTTGGATGCACATTGCCCTTAAAAGGGCATTCAGCTCTTTTTCAACCCAAAATAAAAAAAAATCCCTAATCTTTAAAAAAAAAAAAAAAATCTTTAAAAATGATTCTTCTAAATCATGAAAGAAAAAATTTGGGTTTTATGTCCCTTTAAAGTTTGGACTCTTGGGACCTTTTATTAAGATTTTGCATACGTACATTTAATTGTTTCCTCTCATTCAAGCTTTGAAGACAAAGAAGTTACGATATGGTAACTGTGTGTGACACTTCTTTAAAGCTCCTATGTGGACTTTATATTTTATGTTTTCTGCTATGTAAACTGTTTGTTAATTTTATTGTAAATCTTCAGAGATATTAATAAAACTTGTTGAAAAAAAAAGATGTAGAGCTTTTAGCAGATAGTTGAATTAATTGTATCCCTGTTAAAGCTATAAAAGCTGTATGTTGCATGAACGGAGGTCTCATTGTTTTGATATTATTGCATATATAACTAAGCCCTGGAGACCAGGAAATTTTGGCTTAAAGGAGCTGGAGTGTGTGTGTGTGTGTGTGGGGTTATGTATTTAAACCCCTCAATCTCAGCTCCCTTTAACCCTAGATACACTCAAGAACCACTGATTGAAACATGTTCTTTCAAACTGTGGGCTCGCTTCCCTTGAGCCATAATTCCGTTTGCGTGCACTCGCAAACCGATAAATAAGCTGTCGGAAGCAATATCGTTTATCAACTGCTTCCAACGGCCCGTTATAAACCCAATTCGGCATCCGGGCATTATCGTGTCCCCATACAAAGTATAGGAAGCCGCTAATCTTTAAATAATACCCGGTTTCCAATGCCCCGCGCAAACCATAAATGCACTGTTGGAAGCTGCTGATATACTAACAAAAATTACACCCAGCTCAACTGGGTGTAAAACAGGAAAAGGTGCTCTTTGAGACCTTTTTCCCATTGAAATCTAACCCGACACGTTAAAACCCCTCCAACCGCCGTCCCCCTACATCACAATTTATAATAAATGTATTAACCACTAAACCGCCATGCCCCACAACACAAACTACCTATTTAAACTATTAACCCCTAATCTGCAATGCCCCTACAACACAAACTATCTATTTAATCCATTAACCCCTAATCCGCAATGCCCCCCCCGCAAAGTATCTATTAAAGGGACAGTATACTGTAAAATAGTTTTCCCTTAATGTGTTTACAATTGCTTTTTTTAACAACTGCAGAGTAAAAAATGTATGAAAATTAGCTTTTTAAGGTTTATTTCTGTATATTAAAGCTCTGATTTTGTGTTTTGAAGCCACAGCCTAATAAAATAGGTTGAGCTTGTAGGTATAATCAGATCTCATTACTGTATCACATTGTGCAAATATACCTGCTTCTTTATCTTATATCTGTCCTTAAAACAATCACCAATACTTTGAGAGAACAATGGAAAATCAACATTTTATTACATTATCTCTGCTTTATCACACTGGAAGTGTAATTTCTTCTGCTGGCTGTGTTTACAAAGCTTATCTATAGCTGGTACGCGCGGCCACAAACTTTCAGAATAGGTGGGGATACCACATGCTAAATTAACAATTTCAAATGCCAATATAAGGGTAAAGGAGCTACTTGTAAACAATTTAATACACTCCAGCAGGTAAAGTGGATCATTGGGAACAAATTAAAGGGCAGAACATTTTTGAGTAAACTGTCCCTTTAAATCTATGAACCCCAAATCCACCAATAACCCACATCGCAATTAACCTAATAAATCTATTAACCCCTAAACTGCCAATAACCCACATCCCAATTAACTAATCACTAAGCCCCCTAACCTAACACCCCCTAAATTAACCACATTACATAAATTAAAATAATCCTAAATTACAACTAAAATAAAAAACCTTACATTACTTTAACAATAAAAAAATAAGTTTAAATTAAGCTAAAATTACATAAATTAATAAACAAGATTATCAAAAATAAAAAAATTAAACCTAATCCCTATGAAAATAAAAAAGCCCCCCAAAATAAAAACACCCCCTAATCTAATACTGATTAATTTTTTTATTTTTGTTAATCTTGTTTATTATTTTATGTAATGTTATACTTTTTTATTTTCTGTAATTTTAGCTTAATTTAAACTTAGTTTTTTATTTTTAAGTAATGTTATGTTTTTTTATTTTAATTGTAATTTAGGATTGTATTCATTTATGTAATTGGTTAATTTAGGGGGTGGTTAGGTTAGGGGGCTTAGTTATTAGTTAATTGCGATGTGGGTTATTGGTGGTTTAGGGGTTAATAGATTTATTAGGTTCATTGCGAAGTGGTTTATTGGCGGATTAGGGGTTAATAGTTTAAATAGCTAGATTGCGTTGTGGGGGATGGCGGATTAGGGGTTTATAGTTTAAATAGATACTTTGCGATGTGGGGGCATTGCGGATTAGGGGTTAATAGATTTAATAGATAGTTTGCATTTTGGGGGCATTGTGGATTAGGGTTTAATACATTAGTTATTGCGGTGGGGGGTTGCGGTTTAGCTGTTTGATTTTATTTTTAACAGCGAATAAGGGTAAAATATGCTGTTGAAAGTAGTGTAAGGTCGGGTTACCATAGTAACCTATTAATGTTTTTGAAATTGGGCATCAGGTGGAAGCATTAACACAACGCTAATTTACACCTACACGAAAAGAGTGGCCGCTCACAAAGCGGTAACCTTTTTAATGTAAACCTGGTAGTAAAATGGAGCCGTAAATTACTTTTAGCTGTCGGCCGCTTCGGTAGCTTACGGCTCCATTTTTAACGGCTCAATGGAAGCGAGCTCTGTGTGTGTCTTGGAGGTATAAATTAAAAGCACATTTTTAAAAATATAGTTTGAAATACACATTTTTTAATGAGTGGTCGCTAAGCATCTAAGGACCCTTTGTTTTAAAGTGCAGAAGCCCCTCATCTAAAATAAATCCCCTGTATAAGTTTTTGTGGCCCAGTGATCACTGTGGTAATAATAATCACCTTGCAGAAATAAATATCCATTTATTTAAAAAGAGATCCATGGGAGTCCCTAAGTGCAGATCAAACTTGCATAAATATATATGTATAGTTTTCTTCACGTGTATTATTTAAAATTGCCCTTTTCTATAGCATTGAAATACTAAAATTAATCAGGAATTTAGTAGCATAATGTATTTAATATGTTAGTGATAACTCAATTGTCACCATAGACACCACTGTTACCTCTCTATGCTAAAATAAACAGTCATAATGTTTCCTATAAACATTTTTTTCATGCAAGTAAATTGGAAAATGTTTCTATTAAAATTTGAAAAGTACTTGTGCACACCCTAATTGAAATAAATGGCAATAAATAATTTAAATTAGTGTAACACTCATATGAGTGTGATTAAAGGCCTTATCTTTAAGATATCAATTTAAAAAAAGGATTGTATACACGTAATGAGTCTTTTGCACTCTTAACAAGTGTTCAATTCCACATATTGTTCAAGCAATAGTTTTTATACCATATATGGTGCAAAATAATGGCTAATAATACATAACGGGAATCATTACATCTTAACAACTCTTTACTGCTATATATGGTAAATAATACATATATAGCGTTAAACTGTTGTTATAATGTAATGATTCAATTATTGTATTAAAGGGATATGAAGCCTAAAAAACAAATTTGTGATTCAGACAGAGCATATAACTTTTAAAAAGTTTCCAATTTACTTCTATTATCAAATGTGCTTCGTTCCCAAGCTCTGTCCCTTTCCAATGAGGTCTATTACTTTCAATAGGAGACATATTGCCACTCACATGGACTGCCCCTTTTTTATGATAATTCCACTAGGGCAGCCCCTGTGAGGGTCAGCGAGAAAAACCTTGTCTAAAATTGCAAGGTTTAGATCATATTGGTATAAGAGCAAATAAATAGTCCCAAAAAGTATGCATATATATATATATAAAAACTTACACTTTATTTGTTATCCATTTAAAACAGCATACAAAAATAGGATAAAAATCAAAAGATTGGACTAACGCGTTTCGGCTAGCTTGTTGCCGTATTCATAGACCCTGTCTAGTAACTAGGGATGGGCGAATGTGTAAATTTCTGAATTCGAATGTTATAATGAATGTTATTACCGAAATTCGAATTATAAATCCGAATGTTAATAAGAACGAATATTCTTAAAAATTCTATAATCAAATACTATTTACAGCTTTCGAATGTCATTTTCGAATTCGAATGTTTATAATTAGATTGAATGTCCACATTCGAAATTTCGAATTTAACATTCTATTTAACAAATACTATTCAGAAGTTCAATAGTTCATGTGGTAGGGAATCTAGTAAATTGATACATAATAGATACAAATATATAATTTTGAATGTTTCTGTATAGAATATTGCATAATTCGATTATTACATTTAAAGAAAGCATTAGAAATACTATTACAAATATAAATTAACATTTTTCGAAACAAATATTTTCAAATGTAATCATAAAATTCGAAACCGAATATTCGAAATTCGAATGTTAGAATGTTATGTAAACATTCGAAATTTGATTCATACCAACGAATGTGTTAAAATTCGTTTCATTTTTCGAATGTTGCAAAACATTCGCCCATCCCTACTAGTAACATCTTACCTCTCATTATATAGGTCTCTAATTACAATTCAATCATATGCATCTGTTTCATTTTTAATTTAACCCATTATATTCTAAAATGGCATGGATGATTCTTATTTAGTTGCAAACTATGTAATATATAACTAAAACTATGTCGGATGAAAGAATATAACAGGCATAGTTACAGATACAGTACGTATTTAGGAAGAATACACAAAGATACCGCTAACTCAGCTCTCAGTAGACATTTTATTTATGAACACAATCAGATAGTAGACTCCTTTAGATGGAAACATAATAGAGGCAATTAAGACCCCCATCAGGGAGGGGATAAATCACAAATCCTAGGTAGAGAAGAAGTCTACTGGATTTTCAGACTGAAAACTCAAGTCCCTCTAGGCTATAATTCTGAATACGATATTGTAAATTTTTGGGAATGAATACCAGGAATTAATAACCATATAAGCATAACTGTATTAAAAAGAACACATAAATATATGAGATGTATATACTTTAGTATTAGTACATGTAAAATACAGGAGAAATTATAATTTTACTATTGTTAAGATTTAAAATATCACATATACAGTACCAAATAAATGTATATTTATCTCTTGTGGAATATTTTACAAATTATGTACCATCGAAAAACTATATATCGTTAATATCTAATTAGATACACAGAAAAATGTATTCTTTGAATTTGAAGTGTTCTGATTTGATAATATTGTAAGAGTTATGCATTATGGAACTGCACTAACAATAACTATTACTATATAATAATTTCTATCTATGTATAAAATAATTAATATATATTGCCTATATAGGTATGTAGCATTGTTAGTTAGCGGTATCTTTGTGTATTCTTCTAAATACATATCTGTAACTATGCTTGTTATTTTCTTTTCATCCGACATAGTTTAGTTATATATTACATTGTTTGCAACTAAATAAGAATCATCCATGCCATTTTAGAATATAATGGGTTAAACTAAAAATGAAACAGATGCATATGATTGAATTGTAATTAGAGACCTATATAATGAGAGGTAAGGTAGTGTTACTAGACAGGGTCTATGAATACAACAACAAGCTAGCCGAAATGCGTTAGACCAATCCTTTCATTTTTATTCTATTTTTGTATGCTGTTTTAAATGGATAACGAATAAAGTGTAATTTTTTATATATATATACATACTTTTTGGGACTATTTGTTTGCTCTTATACCTTATTAGGGGTAATGAGGAGTCCCTCAGTTTTTGTCCCAGTATGTTACGGCAAGATGTAAGCAGGAAGGTTACACAGTATAGAGACTGGATTAGAAGCCAAAAGTGTGTGGAAATGAAGATACGTGTTGTCCATGTCACATCCAGAAAGAAGTCCTGCACTCACAAGTGGTAACACCGGATAGGAGAGACGTAGATGGTCACGTCCTTAGCGTGGTCTTCGTCCTTTCAGAATCCTAGTCAACTGTCCCTGGATAAAGTGGCTGTGTTCGCCGTTACTTTAAGGTAACAAGGGGTATTGTTGTAGTAGCAGGTGAAGCTGTTAACGGACTGAGTTTTGTTTCCTACCACTTGAATCCGTATGGCTTTGCATATACAGATTATACTACCAAGCATTATTTTGCTTTTTTATTTAGATCATAGGGCTCTTAGACTGAATTTCAAATGAGTAGTAGAATTGTTTTGTGGTCATTTTCAAAGTTTAGTCCTATTTTCCTTCCCAATGGCATCATGTGACAGCCATCATCCAATCACAAAAATGCATATACGTATATACTGGAAACTCTTGCACAATGCTCAGTAGGAGCTGATGCCTCGGGAAGTGTGATTTTTTTTCTATTTTAACTATTTACTTTACTTTTAACTAAAATAAAATATTAATTATCCAAGAATAAGTAAAATAGTTTTTTTTTTATCTTGACGGAGACGATGTTGCACTTAACACTAATAAAGGGGAATTTCAGACAAAAGCTTGCCCCAAAGTACCAGAGAATTTTAAGCATTTTTGCTATCACTACGTTTTAAACAAAAAATAGAACTTTTAGTTTTTTCATTTACAATAAAAACTAAGTAGACAACTCAAGATATTGGTCTACGCCCATTTTGGCATATTTGATGCCACTATAAGGCCGCCAGATATGATCATATTAAAAAAAAACCAATTACATTTTTTTCCCACTGAAATTATTTACACACAACTACTGCAGTCATATGATAAATGGCTGTAAAAGCTTCTATGGGATCCCCTTTGTTCAGAAATAGCAAACATGCATGGCTTTGTCATTGCTTTTTGCCAAATAGAATGCCACTAATTGCAGCTGTGCACCGTACTTGAAATTCCTGGCAGTGAAGGGGTTAATACATTAGTCTGCCAGTATGCAATTTAGTGTTTTTTTTTATTTTTTATTATTATTTTCTGCAGTGTAGTGATCCCTTCTTAACCCTTCCACCTCCCTGATCCTCAAAACAGCTCTTTAACCCATCCCCTCCTACTAGTAGCAGCCATCTTAGGTACTGGCAGTTGTCTGCCAGTATTTAGTTTATTTTTATTTATTTATTTTTATTTATTTACACCTAGATTACGAGTTTTGCATTTACGATGCGGTATGGCTTTTAACACTGAAAAAAATGGCCATTACGCTGGAATGGCCAGGAACGCATATTATGGCCTGTGTCCGCATAGCTATACTGCAAGTATTTTAGCCTGTAATGCAACGTCCATTCCACCACTCAAAAAAATTACGTTTTTGTGTGCGATTTTCATAGTGCCGGTATTACAGGTTGTGCAGTCCGGCTAAAATGCTTGCGTTACAGCCTATACCGGACAGGATCCATACCGCCCTCTGAGACCAGTAGTTATGAATTTTGCAAAACAAAATGTTTCACAAAACTCATAACTAAACTGTTAAATAGTACACTAACATCGATAAACTACCTATTAACCCTTGAACTGCCACCCTCCTGCATAGCAAACACTATATTAAACCTATTAACCCATAATCTGCCCATTCACCAACATTGTGACTATAAAATAAACTTGTTAACCCCTATATGCCGGCCAACCACATCCCCAACACTATTACATATATTTAACTCATCAACCGCCGCTCCCCGACATCGCCAACACTATAATAAAGTTATTAACCCCTAAACCTCCGGCCTCCACATCGCTACACTAAATATACATATTAACCCCCTAAACTCTGGCCTCCCACATTGCCACCACTAAATAAACCTATTAACCCCTAAACCGCCAGCCCCCCACATCGCAAAACACTAAAGGAAACTATTAACCCTAAACCTAACACCCCCTAACTTTAAATTAAAAATACAATATAACTATATTTAAATAAATAAAAACTTACCTGTAAAATAAAAATAAACCTAAGTTTTAAACTTTAAATTAACCTAGCATAACTATTCCTAATAAAATAAAAAACTACCAATTAAAAAATCTAAATTACAAATTTAAAAAATTTGTTCAAATCAGCCAATAGGATTTTCAGTAGCTCTCATCCTACTGGCTGTTTTGAACAGCCAATAGGGCTTTCAGAAGCTCTCATCCTTTTGGCTGATTTGCTTTTAACTTCAGTGTATGGCGGTGACCGTATGAAGAGGACACTCCTTGCAGGATGGGATCGGCTTCCAGGATAGCTCTGCTCCACACCACCGGGATAAAGATAGAAGACGTCCCCGAGATGGATGAAAGTGTTGCCGTCTGGATGAAGACTAGATTGGAGGAAATCATGGTTAAAGAAATTATACGATTCCCTATCTAGATTGGAGGAAATCATTGTTAAAGGAATAAAATAAAACAAACAGTTGAATTGAACTTGTATGAATAAATGTATTTAACAAAATATGGTACCTAGAGGGTTACGATTGAAAAAAACTGTACATTTGAATTGGACAATGACCATTCCAAGGAATGGTATAGTACTTTATAAAATGCTTCTTCTAGCTTAATGAGAGTCATTGTAAAAGCTAGATTAAGATCACTAGGAACACTAGCTGAAGAAGAAGAAAAATTCAAAGAGGTTTTAAACCATATACTGAGAATAGTCTCTATAAAACTAAACAAATAGAGATGATAAAAAATATCAAAGAACTGAGTGCTAATATTAATAAAGGGAAATGGAATAAATGGAGAGAGATGAGGGAGACTATCAATCAGTAAACACAGATATGATAAGTGACAATGAAAAGACGAACTACTAACATACAAGAAGAGAGAATAGAGTTAGTAGACGAACATTTAGAAGAGAGAAGATAACCCCATACAAACATCAAGGAAATTTCACAAGTAATAAACCTAACTCACATCTACTTTTCAAAAAATAAAATAAAAAGAATAATACACAAGTGGAGTGGAAAAATACAGATAACTCTAACAGATACCATAATCAAATATATCAGATAACAGAACAGAAAAAACTCCACATCAGACATCCTAGTAATGGTGAGAGTAATCAGAAATTGGAAATATCAGAGAGATAGGCGGGAAAATCAATATTCAGATCCAGATAGATATTATAATAACAATTTGAGGTAATGAGGATATAATAGGGATTATTATCCAAACAACCACCAAAACCATTATAATAAACATTACAATGAATCAAATAACAAAAGGTTGGTACAAAGGAAATAGGAGATATCACAACAGAAAAGACTATATACAGAGAAATGCTCCTAATATGAATTAAGAAGTCATTTTAAGAAATAAATATGAACCATTAATACAATCTGAGGAAATTAGGGCTAATTACTTTTTTTTGAGAGAGGCCATGCCACATCAGAGACTTCAGAAAGGTTACACTCAGAACACCAAAAATGAAAAAAAAAAAGGCAAGAGGCTGTAGAGGGGGGGAGGACAAAACAAAAGACCACAAGAGACAGAAATAAATAACTACAAATTGTGGAATCTGCAGTCTAAGCGATAAAGAGCTAAATAGTGACCAGGAAAGAGTTCTAAATAGAGGCCTTTCATTTGCCCTGACTTGTAGACTTAATAAATTTGATACATTAATAAATGTGAACCAATTTGTAAGAAAGTTAGCATTAAAAAGACACTTTATGAAAAGCCCATTGGAAAAACAAACCACAAATATAGGAACTAAAGGTGTCAAAATCAAATTATTACCCATTGCAGGATTTAGAGGAAATACATTGAACTTTTGAGAAAATGATAAAGAGAATGTACAAAAATGTATATTAAGTAAAAAAATGAACTACAATTTAACAAAAAAAGGAAAATGACATTCTAAAGAATTAAAAGATGACAATACGATAACCATCAAACCCGCGGACAAAGGTGGGTGGGTTGTAGTCCAAAACACCTCTGATTATATTGTAGGAACAAATAGGCTACTAAGAGATAAGAACACATACAAACAACTTAGCAAAGATCATTGAAATCCCCAAACCAACACTTTTTCAAATCTAATAGATAAAGCAAAGTCTATGGGTATTATAGTAATGAGGAACAAACATTTATTAATATTATACAGCCTAGGACCCCCACTTTCTATTATTTACCCAAGATTCCATAAAAGTTTGGTTAAACCTCCAGGCCGCCCATTATATCGGGGATAGGGTTCACTCACATCAAACATGTCACAGTATGTAGACAAATTCCAGCAGTGTTATGTCCAAACCTTACCCTATTATCTTAAGGACACAACAAAAATTTTAATTCAATGGAAAATATAAAATGGGATAATAAATACATTAAGGTGACATGTGATATCAGTTCATTGTATACGGACATAGATCACCAATTAGGTCTGAAAGCAGTAAAACTATTTTTTAGAAAATGACTATGAGATGAGAGTAGAACAAATAACATTTATTTTAGAATGTATATACATTTATCCTGCATAACAATTTTGACTTTAATGGTGAGTATTTCCTCTAAATTAAAAGGAACAGCCATGGGCACAAGTGTTTGCGCCCATCTTACCGCCAATTTATTTATGGGGTTCTTTGAAGATGAACATATTTTTGAATTCCCCATGGGGCGCAAACCTTGTGCTCTATAGGCTCCTTCACAATGATATCTTCTTAATTTGGAATGATGATAGTGAACTATTGGAATTATTCCTTGAGGATATTAATAAAAATAACTGGGGTTTGAGTTTTACCTCATGAGCAAAGCAAGGAGAAAATTGCTTCCTGGATGTAAATTTGAAAATTACAAATAATGAATAATAACAGAAACTTTCTTCAAACATGTCAACGTGAATAACTATATGTACACTGGGATAGTTGCCATCTAGATAAATGGGTGGAAAATTTTCCAAGGGGTAATTTTTACGTATTAGAAAAACTTTACAAAATTTTCTGACTTTGAGAACCAATCAAAAACCCTGGAAAACAAATTTAAAGATAAGGGATAAGCTATGGATATTATAAAAGAGGCAAAAAACTATGCAAGTATTACAAACAGATCAGATCTATTAAGACCAAAGAAAACAAACCCAAATTAAATAACAAGAAATGGGATGGTCAAAAAGGGCCCACTTTCATCACAAATTATAGTAAGGATCAGAGTTAATAAAACAAATTTTAAAAAAAACGCTGGCACATTATAAAAAAAATATCCCCTCCTCAGTGATGGAATAGAGGACTCTCCGAGAACTATTTTAAAAGAGTAAGAAATTTAAAATCCATTCTTGCACCCAGTCAATTCCAAAACCCCCAAAAAATGAGAGATAGAGACCTGAAAGGGAATGAAATAAAAGGATTTTTTCCTTGTCATGACTGTAAAGCCTGTAAATATAGCCATAAAACAAAAACAGTCAAGGGAACTAAAAAGTAATTATGAATAAGATAAGAGAGCACCTCTTGAATATAAAATGGGGAAACAATAAACATCTGCTATCCAAACATTTCAAAGATGTGCACAATCAGAAACCAGAGGGTTTAAAATATTGGGGCATTAAGAAACTGGTAAAAAATTTTAGGAAAGGATCTCCTACTGAGAGAAGCAGAACTTATTTTCAAATTTAATTCCTTCCAGGTCTAAACGCTGCATAAGACCTAAACCCCTTCATATAATTTTTAAAAAATAGCTCTTTAAAAACGGTTCTTTAAAAATAGCTTTTCAATAATAAGTTTTTAATAATAGTCCCAATTTCACAAATATTTTGAAATATATAACTTGCATAAACCAAATTATTGTTTATGAATTATTATTATTATTTTTTATGAATTGTTTTATTGAACTTTTTATGTAATATTTAGTATTTATTATTTTACGGTTATATATACTGTTATCATAGAACTTTTCTTAGTACTGTAATCTCTATTATATGCATATTGCTATTACCAAATGTTTAACTTTGAGATCACTATAAGGAATCCACTATTGGACAGTAAAACCACAAGCCACAAATAGCGTTCTCCTTTAAATGAAAACAAATTATAGAGAAAGGGGAGGATCCTTCAGTGCTATAAAAAAGAGCACCCTCAGAGACCAAAACAGATATACTTGATAAAGGCGTATAACAAACGCCGAAATGCGTAGCAATTGATACCTGTTTGGTATAAGTCTGGGGTTGGCATAACCCTTTGTGAAGTGCACTATAACAGAAGTTTGTCCTATAATTCTTAAACCGCACAATAGCGGTGAACTTTCAAATCTATCCTACTCATTTACCAGTTTGCCCAGATTGGCCAGTAAGCAACCACATGATCGAACACCAGTCACATGACCATAGTCCATTAATGCTGGAGACAAGCTGAGACTCCAAAGAATTGGAATATCGATCCAGCAGAAACCAGGGCAAAAAAGACGGAGGTTGTGTGAAGATTCTTACATCAGCCAAATCTGTGTCCAAAACCGGAGGTTTGGTAGGAGTACAACTACACAATTTATTGTACACACACTAGAAGGATCAGTCCTTCAACACCTATCTTAAAGATTGGAACTTTAATGTTTTTTCACAACCCCTAAAAAAGTGAAGGCACTTTACACAAACTTTGCACATTACTGCACAGCAGCATGAGTTTCTAAGCACAGGCTTATATATAAGAGATTTTTTAAGCATACCCTATAGCGTTATTTATTGCCACTAATCAATTTTAGCTGTGGGCACAGCAGTTTCTTTGTTCTGAGCTCAGCAAATGATTTTATAACGTTATTTTTTATTTTTATTGTATCATTTTATTGCAATACTAGATTGTATACATTGTGAATATAGAGTAATAATATAGGAGTCTAAACTTTTAGACTACAGCTAAAAATTGTGATTGTTTTGTTTAAAAATTCCCTAGCTTTTTAAACGCTTCTCCTTTTCCATTCTTTGTTACATCTAGAGCTGACGCCAGAGGTTGCAGCATCTATAAGGACTGTCAGGATATCAGGGTTAAATTAGATTCTGATTATGAGTTAAATCGGCAATTGTAGGAGTCCTTTATAACCCCCTCCACCATATAAATAAATCAGAATACCCTTCAGTGCAAAGATTAAGGTCCCATAAATTAAATATATGGTATTTTATGTCCTTATAAGCTGTCAAGAAATTGTCATAATAAGTATGATCACCTGCAGTCTCATTGTTTTGTTGTTGGTGTTGTTAATCTATGCTTTTCTGAAAATAAATAAATACAGGGAGAACTGGGTGAGAGTACACATATAATCTATTTGTACACTCACTCAGTTCTCAATGTGTTTTATTTTATTTATTTATTTATTTATTTATTTAGTATTTAGTGAAATTCTTTTATGATGATTTTTGGGTGTAATTTTATTTTGGTATTTTTAAATATGTTTTTGCTCCACTGCGTTTGGACAGGGGTAGGACCATTCATATATTGTCAAAATTAAGCAACACTCAGGCAATTGTTTTTTTAATTTATTTATATAATATCTGTATGGTTAGATATTTTATTAAGGTGACCAGATTTCCCATACCCAAATTTAAGACACCTGCTAAATGTTGAGGAGGTGGTTAAAAAAATAGAGTTTGTTATCCTTACCTAAAGTTAGGAAGAAGAAAAACACATTGCATGCACCTGGGTAGTGCTTGCTGATTGGTGGTTACATTTAGACACCAATCAAGAAAGCACTACCCAGGCGTTTGAACCAAAAATAGGCCGGCCTCCTAAGCTTACATTCTTGCTTTTTAAAATTAAAGATAACAAAAGAAAGAAGAAAAATTGATAATGGAGTGAATTAGAAAGTTGCTTAAATTGCATGTTCTATCTGAATCATGAAAGTTTAATTTTGACTCTACTATTCCTGTAATGTTACACCTGCACCTAAATATCATGTGAATACCTGCACCTAAATATCATGCAAGCTGCCGATAGCATTGTGAGCAGGTGTGGTTTTTTAAATGTGGGTGCACAGGGTATTCACAGCATATGTGCATATGCTGCTGATACAGGGCGCGATCCGATATAGATCGCAGTTTGCGGCGCAAGCGAGGGAACCGGCGTCGCCCGCAGTTTCAGCTCAGCAAACTCGAGCTATCCTATATAAGGTCGCCGTCAGATGCTAACGTGCCGTAAGTCGACAAACCAGGCGATGTCCAGAAATCTGCGCAAGTACAAATTTCTGGCGTCGCCAATGACTTGCGGCACGTTAGAAACTGCCAGCGCCTATAAAACCTGACTAAAGTCTAAAACACCCGCACTGTCTAACACCCGCCTCCCTAACATAGCCCGACAAAGTCTAACACGCCTCCCTACAAAGCCCGACACGTCTAACCCTCTATCCGCTATCCCCCCCCTCACTATCCTAACAATAAAAAAGCTATTAACCCTAAAACCGCCGCTCCCCGTATCCCCGCCGCCAGCTATATTATATCTATAACCCCCTAAAGTGAGCCCCTAACACCGCCCGCCATTCTATAATTAAAATGATTAACCCCTAATTTAATCTACCTACCACCGCCGCCCAGCTATATTATCTATATTAACCCTAGTATATTATAGTTTAATATAGGTATTACATTATATATATTAACTATATTAACCCCTAATTATATTAGGGTTAATATAGTTAATATAGTTACTATAGTATTTATATTAACTATATTAACTCTATCTAACCCTAACACCCCTAACTAAATTTATATTAAATTAATCTAATTCATTTATAAACTAAAATGTTCCTATTTAAATCTAAATACTTACCTATATAAATAAAGCTACAATATAATTAATATTACATTGTAGCTATGTTAGGGTTAATATTTATTTTACAGGTAAATAGATAATTATTTTAACTAGGTATAATAGCTATTAAATAGTTATTAACTATTTAATATCTACCTAGTTAAAATAATTACCCAATTACCTGTAAAATAAATCCTAACCTAAGTTACAAATACAAATACACCTACACTATCAATAAATTAAATAAACTACAAACATCTATCTAAAAATACAATTAAATTAACTAAACTAAATTACAAAAAAAAAACCCACTAAATTACAAAAAATAAAAAAAGATTACAAGATTTTTAAGCTAATTACACCTATTCTAAGCCCCCTAATAAAATAATAAACCCCCCAAAATAAAAAAAATTCCCCTGCCCTATTCTAAATTAAACAAATTTCAAAGCTCTTTACCTTACCAGCCCTTAAAAGGGCCTTTTGTGGGGCATGCCCCAAATAATTCAGCTCTTTTGCATACAAAATACAATACCCCCCTCCATTACAACCCACCACCCACATACCCCTATTCTAAACCACCCAAACCCCCCTTAAAAAAGCCTAACACTACCCCCCTGAAGATCTCCCTACCTTGTCTTCACCACACCGGGCCGAACTCCTGATCCAATCCGGGCGATGTCTTCCTCCAAGCGGCAAAGAAGAATTCTTCCTCCGGCGACGTCTTCCTCCAAGCGGCAGCAAAGTCTTCATTCTTCGGCGGCATCTTCAATCTTCTTTCTTCGCTCCGCCGCCAGCGGAGCATCCATCCCGGACCGACTACTGAACTACGTATGAGGTACCTTTAAATGACGTCATCCAAGATGGCGTCCGCCGAATTCCGATTGGCTGATAGGATTCTATCAGCCAATCGGAATTAAGTTAGAAAAATCTGATTGGCTGATTGAATCAGCCAATCAGATTCAAGTTCAAATCCGATTGGCTGATCCAATCAGCCAATCAGATTGAGCTCGGCATTCTATTGGCTGTTTCCGATCAGCCAATCGGATTGAACTTGAATCTGATTGGCTGATTCAATCAGCCAATCAGATTTTTCTAACTTAATTCCGATTGGCTGATAGAATCCTATCAGCCAATCGGAATTCGGCGGACGCCATCTTGGATGACGTCATTTATAGGTACCTCATTCGTAGTTCAGTAGTCGTCCGGGATGGATGCTCCGCGGCGGCGGAGCGAAGAAAGAAGATTGAAGATGCCGCCGGAAGAATGAAGACTTTGCTGCCGCCTTGGAGGAAGACGTCGCCGGAGGAAGAATTCTTCTTTGCCGCTTGGAGGAAGACATCGCCGGAGGAAGAATTCTTCTTTGCCGCTTGGAGGAAGACATCGCCCGGATTGGATCAGGAGTTCGGCCCCGGGTGTGGTGAAGACAAGGTAGGGAGATCTTCAGGGGGGTAGAGTGTTAGGCTTTTTTAAGGGGGGTTTGGGTGGTTTTAGAATAGGGGTATGTGGGTGGTGGGTTGTAATGGGGGGGGGTATTGTATTTGTATGCAAAAGAGCTGAATTATTTGGGGCATGCCCCACAAAAGGCCCTTTTTAAGGGCTGGTAAGGTAAAGAGCTTTGGAAATTTGTTTAATTTAGAATAGGGCAGGGAATTTTTTTATTTGGGGTTTATTTATTTATTAGGGGCTTAGAATAGGTGTAATTAGCTTAAAATCTTGTAATCTTTTTTTATTTTTTGTAATTTAGTGGTTTTTTTTTTTGTAATTTAGTTTAGTTTAATTTAATTGTATTTTTAGATAGATGTTTGTAGTTTATTTAATTTATTGATAGTGTAGGTGTATTTGTAACTTAGGTTAGGATTTATTTTACAGGTAATTGGGTAATTATTTTAACTAGGTAGATATTAAATAGTTAATAACTATTTAATAGCTATTATACCTAGTTAAAATAATTAACTATTTACCTGTAAAATAAATATTAACCCTAACATAGCTACAATGTAATTATTAATTATATTGTAGCTATCTTAGGGTTTATTTTATAGGTAAGTATTTAGATTTAAATAGGAACATTTTAGTTTATAAATGAATTAGATTAATTTAATATAAATTTAGTTAGAGGGTGTTAGGGTTAGATAGAGTTAATATAGTTAATAAAATACTATAGTAGCTATATTAACTATATTAACCCTAATATAATTAGGGTTAATATAGTTAATATATATAATGTAATACCTATATTAACTATAATATACTTAGGGTTAATATAGATAATATAGCTGGCGGGCGGGGGTAGGTAGATTAAATTAGGGGTTAATCATTATATAGAGATGGCGGCGGTGTAAGGGGCTTACATTAGGGGTTAATAATATTAATATAGCTGGCGGCGGTATAGGGGGATTAGATTAGGGGTTAATAATTTTTATATAGGTGGCGGCGGTGTAAGGGGTCAGATTAGGGGATAGATAAGGTAGATGACAGCGGTGTAAGGGGTTTTAATTAGGGGATAGATAAGGTAGATGGCGGCGGTTTTAGGGACTCACAGTAGGGGGGTTAGTTTATGTAGATGGCGGCGGGGGTCCGGGAGCGGGCGGTGTAGGGGTTAATAACTTTATTAGGGATTTCGGGGGGGGGGGGATCGCGGTTGACAGGTAGATAGACATTGCGCATGCGTTAGGTGTTAGGTTTATTTTAGCAGCCAGTTTAGGGGAGTTACGGGGCTCCAATAGTCAGCGTAAGGCTTCTTACGGCTGCTTTTTGTGGCGAGGTGAAAATGGAGTAAGTTTTCTCCATTTTCGCCACGGTAAGTCCTTACGCTGCATATTGGATACCAAACTGCGCTGGGTTTGGTATACCTGCCTATAGCCCAAAAAACTACGGGCGACCGGCAGAAATATACGCGCGTAACTTCTAGGTTTACGCCGTATATAGGATACCAAACCAGCGCAAATATTGGCGTCGCCGGCTTTTGCGGGCGACGATTTTTATCAGATCGACCCCCACAGTGCTAGCTTTTACCACAAATGCTTTTGCTAAGGTTAGTACAGGATATTGCCTTCCATTCTAAATTAAAATTCATTCATGTAATATGTAATTTTTACTATTATGTCCTGTGTGCATGCTCAGTTCCCATTGTAAACTAGAACATTTTTAAAAATAAAAAGCTTAGATGAAAAGTCCACTCTAGCTTTAAAATGTATTTGTGCACAAATCAAATACAATCATCTCAATTTTCAATGAATAGTTCCAACATGTTTTAGTTTTAACCCTGCTAATATATGAAATTAGTAGCCACACATATGTAATAAACTGATGTCATTAGTTAAGTGATTTTTTTTTAACTTTGAATGCAAATCATTATCGAGCTTTCACAAGGGTCTGCACTACACTGTATTTTCTACCATTAATTTGGACCAAAAGGGGTTAAAATCCAGTTTAGATGTGTGAAAGATTAGATATCAGACCAGATCGTTTGCCACTGCATTACTTTAAAGGGACACTGAACCCAAATGTTTTCTTTCATGCACATTTAAGCAACTTTCTAATTACTCCTATTATCAATTTTTCTTCGTTCTCTTGCTTTCTTTATTTGAAAAAGAAGGCATCTAAGCTATTTTTTTTGGTTCAGGACCATGGAAAGCACTTGTTTATTGGTGGGTGAATTTATCCACCAATCAGCAAGAACAACACAGTGTGTTCACCAAAAATGGGCCGGCATCTAAACTTACATTCTTGCATTTCAAATAAAGATACCAAGAGAAGAAGGAAATGTGATAATAGGAGTAAATTAGAAAGTTGCTTAAAAATTGCCTGCTCTATCTGAATCACAAAAGAAAAAAATTGGGTTCAGTGTCCCCTTTAAGCCAATTATTTCCCCAGCCCAGACTGCTTGCCGTATGCATTCCATTTTGCAATAGTTATGCTCTTTTTGATACCAGATCATACCAAGGATCTGAGGAGCCCTGGGCACCCATATGCCTACTCCAGACCTAAGACCTAAACATTGCTTCCTGCACCCTGTTAAAGGGACATAAACCCCAAACATTTTTATTCATTGATTCAGACATGTAGAGCATACATTTTTAAACAGTTTTCCAATGTATTTGTATTATAAATTTTGCTTCATTATCTTGGTTTCCTTTTTTGAAAGAGCAGCAATGCAGTACTGGGAGGTAGCTGAACACTTCAGTAAGCCAATGACAAGAGTCATATATGTGCAGCCACCAATCAGCAGCTAGCTCCCCTGCTCCTGAGCCTACCTATGTACGCTTTTCAACAAAGCATACCAAGAGAACTAAGCAAAATAGATAATAGAAGAAAATTGGAAAGTTGTTTAAAATTGTATGTTCTACCTGAATCATGGAGGAAAAATAGCTGTTTCATGCCCGCTTTAAGGGACACTAAACACAATTTTTTTCTTTCATGATTCAGATAGAGCATGCAATTTTAAGTAACTTTATAATTTACTCCTATTATCAATTTTCTTTGTTCTTTTGCTATCTTTATTTAAAAAAGCAGGAATGTGATGCATAGGAGCCGGCCCATTTTTGGTTTAGAACCTGGGTTATGCTTGCTTATTGGTGGGTAAATGTAAGCCTCCAATAAGCAAAGCTCTATCCATGGTGCTGAACCTATAATTGGCTGGGCTGCTAAGTATTTACATTCCCTGCTTTTAAAATAAAGATAGCAATGAGAACGAAGTAAATTGATAATAGGATTAAATTAGAAAGTTGCTTAAAATTTCATGCTCTATATGAATCATGAAAGAATAAAATTTGGGGTTCAGTGTCCCTTTAAGCCAAGTATATGCCCAGATCTAACCAAAGACCACATGCAAAGCCCCCTACATATTTTAAGTCAGATATGTGCTCAGATCTGACCTTCAGGCAAAATGCTGGGTTGTCCTGTACTCCCATTAATGCCAGATGTGATAAATATATACCTCAGATGATTCACTGCATCTTTTTATGCCATGGACTCCCCATTTATCAGCTTTGGGGCCACTGCTCTTTAATGTGTCATGTGTCCCTAGAGTTTGCAGACGTCAGACAACTCAGACTCATTGGTCGTGAAATCTTAAATTCTTCTGCCACTTGATCCTGTTCCAGGTGGTCCAAAGGTAGGCGAGTATAATAAATGGGGGCCCATATATGTGCCCAGAAATGACATAAGACCAGACATATTGCCTCTTATACCTCTGAAAGTCAGATATGTACTCAAGGCTTACTTCAGACCAGGTGCTTTACACTTTACACTCCTTAGGCAAGATATGTGCATAGAACAGACTCAGCTTAGATGCAGTGCAAGTCCTTATGTATGATATTTATTCATGTAAATGCTAACAGAGATGAAGGGGTACACTGCCCCTTAGTTAAAATGTGCAACACTATAAGTAATGTCAGCATACTAGACCCAATGTATAAATTATGTAAATTTTAGTCTACAACATGTGTAACGATATTATATATATTAATTAATAATTAATTAATTTAAGTCCCACGGTTTCCAATATAATTTGTATGCCGATGACACCCAAAATCTACTTCTCTGCACCAGAACTATCTCCTTCTTTGCTAACCCGTGTCACTAACTGTCTTTCGTCACATCTCTTCCTAGATGTCCTCTTCACTACCTCAAGCTAAATCTCTCCAAAACTGAGCTCATCATTTTCCCCCCCTTTCTTCCAAAATCTCCCAGCCCCCAATATCTCTATAACTGTCGACAACTCCGTCATTACCCCTACCCTGCATGCCCGATGTCCTCGGGGTCACATGTGACTCAGAATCTTTCCTTCACTCCTCACATACAGTCCTTGGCTACAGCCTGCCACTTCCACCTTAAAAACATCTCTAAAAATTAGGACACTTCCTTACACAAGACACAACTAAGATTTTAATCCACTCTCTCATCTCTCCCGCCTTGATTACTGCAACTCCGTCCTCTCTGGTCTCCCCACCTGCCGCCTAGCTCCTTTGCAATCCATAATGAATGCCTCTGCCAGACTCATCTTCCTTACACGTCGCTCTTCATCTGCTGCGCCTCTCTGCCAATCCCTTCCACTGGCTTCCTCTTGCCTCTAGGATCAACACAAAACTCTCACTCTTACATACAAAGCCCTCAAACTGCACTGCTCCCCCCTAAATCTCAGACCTTGTCTCCAGATACTCTCTCCTTCCATCCCCTTCGCTCTGCTCACTGACCTCCTACTCTCCTCCTCTCTTGTCACCTCATCACAACTCCCGTTTTACAGGACTTCTCCAGACTGGCTCCCATCTGTGGAAAGCTTCAAGTGCTCCCTAAAGACTCTCTACTGTTCAGGGACGCATACAACCTAACGCTAAACCTTTCCTAATACCAGTTCCTCCTCCCCCACTGCAATCCCTGAACCCTCTTAGCATGTAAGCCTAAAAGTCCAGCTGTTTGTAGATCACCTTCTTAAGATGCTGACTACAACAGTGCAACTCTTGGCAGGGGCCCTCTACCCTATAATTGTTTTGTTGTACTTCCCCCCCCTTTGTTTATAGCGCTGGCGGAATCTGTGGCGCTCTACAAATAACTAATTAATAATAATAATAAATCCCACTTAAAGGGGCAGTCTAGTCCAAAATAAACTTCCATGATTCAGGAAGGGCATGTCATTTTAAACATTTTTCCAATTTACTTTTATCAACAATTTTGCTCTGTTCTCTTGGTATTCTTAGTTGAAAGCTAAAGCTAGGAGGTTCTTATGCTAATTTATTATACCTTGAAGGCCGTCTCTTTTCTGAATGCATTTTTACAGTTTTTCACCACTAGAGGGCATACGTTCATGTGTTTCATATAGATAACACTGTGCTCATGCATGTGGAGTTACCTAGGAGACAGCACTGATTGGTTAAAATGCAAGTCTGTCAAAAGAGCTGAAATAAGGGGGCAGTCGGCAGAGGCTTAGATACAAGGTAATCACAGAGGTAAAACATATATTAATATAACCGTGTTGGTTATGCAAAACTAGGGAATGGGTAATAAAGGGATTATCTATCTTTCAAAACAATACAAATTCTGGTGTAGACTGTCACTTTAAGTGAACTGCATTGAAACCTGTTGCAATATAAAACTCCATGCTCTCCAATTAATCATCAAAATAAAGTACTGTATTAACATATTTGTTGCTTTTATTTTTAATCTGATTTCTTAATTAAATAGGTATTTGTAGCTTAAACATGTATGGCCCACTGTAGGTATTAGAGGTACAGCCAATTTTTAGAAAAACACATTGTCTAGAAACAGTTAAAGGGACATTTAACACTAAATAAATTCTAGCTAGAATGATGCATTCAATAAAAGATTAGTCTGAGAATAACATGTAGATTTATTTTTTAAAGTTTCATTAGCTGTTTAATTATTGACAAAATAAGTGTAAAAGTTTTAGTGTCTATAAAACAATGGGAGCTGCCATGTTGTAACTTAGGTTACCTTCTCTGCTGTGACCAATTAGAGACAGTTTTAAATAGGTCACTAGAGTGTGCAGCCAATGGCTGTGTGGAAATATAACAGTACTCTGCACTTCGATTTCTAACAGGAACTGAAAAGGTCACAATTTCAGAATGGAATTACAGGAAAAGTGGACAAAATAAATTATGAAAGTATATTGCAGAGTTTTTTTATGTATATGACATCATTTTATATTACCATCTCAAAGTGTTTTATGTCCCTTTAAAGGTCCAGTAATTACAGTAGATTTGCATAATCAACAAATGTATGATAAAAATGCAGTAGTACTTAGAACCCGATTATCTAAAGCTCTCTGGGCAGGCACGATTATTAAAGACTGCTCGCCAGTCCTTCTATTTCCTTGGTGGAATTATCTAAAGCCACTTTTTACCCTGAAAACAAGGTGTCTCGCTAAGGGACGTATACTGCATATTCATATGAAAACTGCACAATAAAATTTGTATTTTAAACATAATACCAAAACAAATAATTTAACCATTCACAACAAAAATAAGGAAGTGCATCAAAAATCATAACGAAATTCTTCACCAAAAATCGTATTTTACCAAAAATGTAAAATTTGTATGTAAATAACACAGGAATAAACTGCAAAATAAACTGTAAAATATGATTTTTGGTGAAGAATTTTGTTACAATTTTTGTGTATATTAAATATGCAAAGTATAAATAGTAATTTTAGTACAATGGTTGCGCAAAAAAACACACAGAAATGTGTAAGCGTAATTGCTGGCTTTTTTTTCATAAAAAATAAAATAAAATGATTTTTACACTACAGAGCTCACAGTTTTTTATTGCCAGCTAGAAGGTGGCAAGCTTTGACTTGAGTGTCCCTTTAACTAAAGTACCTCAAATTCAGACTTTCAAAAAGGGTTGAAGGCTACTTATTTTGAGAAAGTTAATTATTGTTAAATTGGAACCAATCGAAGAGTTGCATTTGACTGGCTTGTAAATAATAATAGAATCTGATTGGCTAGTTTTGTTTTTTGTTTTTTTTTAAACCATTTTGCACAAATTGTAAACAGTGCAAAGTCAGTAAAAAAAATGACTTCAACAATTGTTAACTGACATTGAATTTTATTTTTAATACTCTTTTTTAAAAATATTTCCTGCAAAACGATTAATAAACATTCTTAAATTTTTTTACAAAATTTAAAAAAGAAATTAATAAACATACTGTAAAATATTCTAAATAAGCAATAGAATATATCTATAAATATATTACAGTATGTGTATTAATTTTCAATAATTTATATTGATAATATTAAATTTTTCTCATGTAATTTTTCAATAAAGGCTCCTTAAAAATACTAAGTTCTTATGTGCTAACCCAACTGCGTTAGGTACTAAATTTAGAAACTCGATCCGCAAAACACAAAATTTACATTCAAGCGTACTTCACATAGAAAATATAGTACTTTTTATTATTAAATATATATTTTTATATATATATCTGATACTGTTCATGTAAAATCCATATGTATACCTATATATCTAAAGGAATAGATATGCAAGTATAGGTATATACACATATACATAAAAAAGGGCATTTTCCTGTAAATGAAGAACATTGGAATGTAAAATATGTACAGTAAAAACACATAAATACACATGTACACACACACATACAGTATATATATATAATATATATATATATATATATATATATAGTATATATATATATATATATATATATATATATATATATATATAGGAGTAAGTAAAATGTGTCCCCTCAGTGTACTGAGTTGATACAAGTGATACTCTAGAGTAGGCGCTAGTCAAAAAATGAGTAGGATATAGTGGCAGCTATATAGGACAAGTACTGGAAGGGATGTGGAACCCTAGACAGTAAGAGTAAATGTGTATTTAAGGATAGATACAGCGCCTATATATCCATTAAACTTATAGGTATGTAAAGGAATATGCATGTAAAAATAAATAAAAATAGAAAAAAGGACAATAAAAATAAAAATTATATATAAAATATATGAACTATAAAACAATGTTCATATAAGTCCTAAGAATGTATATAGTCCCGTAGTAGATCTCCCAGCTATAGTAGATATGTAGTTATAGATGGTATATAATACCCTTACCAGATATTACCCCAATCAAATGAGGTAAGTATGCCGCACTGGGGGTATATATAGATGGTTGAATTTCCTCCTTGTATCCAGCTGTGGTGCCTTTTATAGTATTCGTTAGCCTTCTGGAGTATGCAGGGATGTGTTTCTGGTGGTGAATAGATCCCTTACACTTCCTATTGGTTGATGGTTGGCCTCTTGGAGTGCTTTTTCTGTCTTGGTATAAACTTTCTCCAGCGTAAGGATACCCAGGGAGACAAGAAAGAATATATAGTGTAATACAGTTTATTTACAGATAGACACAGAAATGCAATTCACATAGCACTCACATTTAACATCCTCAAACAATATGAGGTATGTACAGGGCATATATGATTTAGATGGGTCCTTCCACAGGTTAGGATAAGATGCAGGATCCCCAATCTTAGTTAAAAACTTTGTAAAGAAGTTGCATACAGATGTAACTTATTTCAAGATTGGGTGGTACAGTACAGTACAGGTATCTCTCAAGATAGCGCTAGCGAACTAGCTACAAGGAGGGACAAAGATAGTATAAAACAATAGGCAAAGCATAGATTAAAATAAGAATTAAAAAGGTAAATTCCCTGACGCGTTTCAAAGGTTTTTTCTGGTAAATCCTTCTTCTTCAGAGGGTTAATCTATGCTTTGCCTATTGTTTTTATACTATCTTGTCCCTCCTTGTAGCTAGTTCGCTAGCGCTATCTTGAGAGATACCTGTACTGTACTGTACCACCCAATCTTGAAATAAGTTACATCTGTATGCAACTTCTTTATGAAGTTTTTAACTAAGATTGGGGATCCTGCATCTTATCCTAACCTGTGGAAGGACCCATCTAAATCATATATGCCCTGTACATACCTCATATTGTTTGAGGATGTTAAATGTGAGTGCTATGTGAATTGCATTTCTGTGTCTATCTGTAAATAAACTGTATTACACTATATATTCTTTCTTGTCTCCCTGGGTATCCTTACGCTGGAGAAAGTTTATACCAAGACAAAAAAAGCACTCCAAGAGGCCAACCATCAACCCAATAGGAAGTGTAAGGGATCTATTCACCACCAGAAACACATCCCTGCATACTCCAGAAGGCTAACGAATACTATAAAAGGCACCACAGCTGGATACAAGGAGGAAATTCAACCATCTATATATACCCCAGTGCGGCATACTTACCTCATTTGATTGGGGTAATATCTGGTAAGGGGTATTATATACCATCTATAACTACATATCTACTATAGCTGGAGATCTACTACGGACTATATACATTCTTAGGACTTATATGAACATTGTTTTATAGTTCATATATTTTATATATAATTTTTATTTTTTATTGTCCTTTTTTTCTATTTTTATTTATTTTTACATGCATATTCCTTTACATACCCTATAAGTTTAATGGATATATAGGCGCTGTATCTATCCTTAAATACATATATTATATATATATTATATATATATATATATAATATTATATACATACATATACATTTTTAGACATGTGTATGTATGTATTAAATGGAAATACTTTTTTTTTCTTTCATGATTCATATAGAGCATGCAATTTTAAGCAACTTTCTAATTTACTCCTATTATCATTTTTCCTTCATTCTCTTGGTATCTTTATTTAAAAAAGCAGGAATGTAAGCATTTTGGTTCAGTACCTGGGTAGCGATTGCTGATTGTTAGCTAAATGGACTTGTTAGTGGAGTCATTTGGCTTTGCTCTTTATTGTTTTGCAGTTTGTAATCTTATCAACATCTCTGCTGAACCAAATTTCACACTACACAGGGATAATGTCTTGGCAGAAGGAACCCAGAGTCAGGGGCAGGGATATATATGTGAGACTGCCCAGAGCTTCTGGATAAATCCTAGGCAGACTGTCTCTGAAGTGGCACAGTATGTGAATGGTACTATACGTACAGTAATGAGGCTACAGCTACCATGTACTGGAGATAAGTACTTCTATGTAGCAGATAACAGGAACACAGGCAGTGGAAGGTAGGTTGTTTCAGTATAGATGTGGAGCTAAAGGAGAACATTCTCAAAGTTAAAGGGACACTGTGCACTAGATTTTTCTTTGCATAAATAATTTGTAGATGATCCATTTAAATAGTACATCTGACAGTGTTTTTGTAAAAAATGTATTGATTTGCATAATTTTAAATAACATTGTGCTGATTTTTAGACTCCTAACCAAGCCCCAAAGTTTTCGATGTATACCGATGTCCTAAAGATTCCTGCTTGGTGTAATGGGTCTTTTTATATGCAGGGGAAGGGGGGTGGGGGTCTGCTCTCCCTGCTATATTAGCCCCATTTCAGTGGATGTCCCAGCCTAACCTCATCAACAGTGCTAAACTGGGGAGGTTTCTAAGAAAGTTTTAAAAGGTTTTATACTGGATTTTTAGATCAGTAATCTGGGTTTATTCTTCTTTATCCCCTTAACGACGGCATGTCGTACAGGGTACGTCACACACAAACTGGTCTTAAAAGACCAGCGACGTACCTTGTACGTCGTTTAAGGGTTTCAAGCGGCTGGAAGCGATCATGATCGCTTCCAGCCGCTTTCAAGGTATTGCAGTGATGCCTCGATATTGAGGCATCACTGCAATACCTTTTTTGGCACACACCGATGCAGAGAGGGCCACTCTGTGGCCCTCTCTGCATCAGCCAGCGATGGTATCTGCCAGTACCCAAAATGGTGGGGAATAGTTAGTGGGGGGAGGGTTAGAGAGCTCTTTGGTGGGGGATCAGGGAGTTTGGGGGCTAAGGGGGGATCCTACACAGCAGAATATGATTTTTTTTTTTTTTTTTTTAAAACCCAAAAACTTTTATTTTAGTACTGGCAGACTTTCTGCCAATACTTAAGATGGCGGGGACAATTGTGGGGGTGGGGGAGGGAAGAGAGCTGTTTGGGAGGGATCAGGGGGTGTGATGTGTCAGGTGGGAGGCTGATCTCTACATTAAAGCTCAAATTAACCCTGCAAGCTCCTACAAGTTACCTAATTAACCCCGTCACTGCTGGGCATAATACAAGTGTCCGTGCGCATTCGGCATTCAGCGGCCTTCTAATTACCAAAAAGTAATGCCAAAGCCATATATGTCTGCTATTTCTGAACAAAGGGGATCCCAGAGAAGCATTTACAACCATGTGTGCTATAATTGCACAAGCTGTTTGTAAATAATTTCAGTGAGAAACCCAAAGTTAGTGAAAAAGTGAACAATTTTTTTTATTTGATCGCATTTGGCGGTGAAATGGTGGCATAAAATATATCAAAATGGGCCTAGATCAATACTTTGGGTTGTCTACTACACTACCCTAAAGCTAAAATTAACCCTAGAAGCTCCCTACATGCTCCCTAATTAACCCCTTCACTGCTGGGCATAATACACGTGTGGTGCGCAGTGGCATTTAGCGGCCTTCTAATTACCAAAAGCAACGCCAAAGCCATATATGTCTGCTATCTCTGAACAAAAGGGATCCCAGAGAAACATTTAAAAACCATTTGTGCCATATTGCACAAATTGTTTGTAAATAATTTCAGTGGGAAACCTAAAGTTTGTGAATAATTTGTGAAAAAGTGAACAATATTTTTTATTTGATCGCATTTGGCAGTGAAATGGTGGCATGAAATATTACCAAAATTGGCCTAGATCAATACTTTGGGATGTCTTCTAAAAAAAATATATACATGTCAAGGGATATTCAGGGATTCCTAAAAGATAATCAGTGTCCCAATGTAACTAGCGCTAATTTTTGAAAAAAAAGTGGTTTGGGAATAGCAAAGTGCTACTTATATTTATGGCCCTATCACTTGCAAAAAAAGCAAAGAACATAATAAGCATTGGGTATTTCTAAACTCAGGACAAAATTTAGAAAACTATTTAGCATGGGTGGTTTTTTGATGGTTGTAGTGTGTAACAGATTTTGGGGGTCAAAGCTAGAAAAAGTGCATTGTTTTCCATTTTTTTCCTCATATTTTATATTTTTTTATAGTAAATTATAAGATATGATTAAAATAATGGTATCTTTAGAAAATCCATTTAATGGCGAGAAAAATGGTATATAATATGTGTGGGTACAGTAAATGAGTAAGAGGGAAATTACAGCTAAACACAAACACCACAGAAATGTAAAAATAGCCCTGGTCCTTAAAGGGACACTGTACCCAAAAATTTATTTCGTGATTCAGATTGAGCATGGAATTTTAAGCAACTTTCTAATTTACTCCTATCATCAAATTTTCTTCATTCTCTTGGTATCTTTATTTGAAATGCAAGAATGTAAGTTTAGATGCCGGCCCATTTTTGGTGAACAACCTGGGTTGTCCTTGCTGATTGGTGATAAATTCATCCACCGATAAAAAAGTGCGGTCCAGAGTACTGAAACCAAAAAAAAGCTTAGATGCCTTCTTTTTCAAATAATGATAGCAAGAGAACGAAGAAAAATTGATAATAGGAGTAAATTAGAAAGTTGCTTAAAATTGCATGCTCTTTCTGAATTACAAAAGAAAAAATTTGGGTACAGTGTCCCTTTAAGGGAAAGAAATTGAAAAATGGCCTTGTCCTTAAGGGGTTAAAGAAGTGTCTATTACATGCAGTTATATGAAATTGGTGTCTACGTACCTTCAAGTGCAAGCCGAAAGGTCGAAGCCAGCAATCCAATCAAGGAGCGGGGGGGTACCAAGCAGAGGATGAGAAAAGTCAGGTAGGTAAAGAGTCAAAGTCATCAATAACAAGGCAGATGATACAGTGCAACAAGAGACGATCAGAGTCAAAACAGGCCAATGTCAGCCATGGTAAAACATGCAAAAGGTCAGCAAATCCAAGTCAAGGAAACACTAACCAAGGTCAGCAATGATTAAAGCGGGAAAAGTGTGCTAAATCTTTGCTTACAAAAATAAATAAGACAAGGGCAAGAACTGAAAACTCTGTGGGAACCTATAGGCAATAGCCCAATATACATGATGTGCCAACAACAAATCAATGTAAACACTCTAATGGCGATAAAAACACGGTGTGCAAGAATAAATGTAGCACAAAAAATAAAAAGTATCACAGCATGCAGAGAAACGCAGAATACAATGTTACAAACAGCTTAGAGAACTAGGGTCAGATATGGTGCAGGTTTAGACTTGTGAAGTCTGCCATATGCAATATAAGTTCTAAGAAATGGTAAAAGTATATTGCAAATGTTTTTTTGCCTAAACATGTACATAATTAAATATTTCATTAAATCTCAAATTATTTATTGTCCTTTAAAGTGACAAAATAGTAAAAAATTAGATGTTCATTTCAATTTTTATTTAAAACATTTTGCAATTTATTTGTATAAGTAGAAGTTATGACTGTATCAAGGACTTATGTACATTTGCCAAGTGCATTTGTGTTCAAACACAACACCTACTCAGAGAGCTGGTGATTTATATGATGCATCACTGGCATGACACGTGGCACTGCTGGCTCTAGGAGCACATTTAAGGGTTGATAATTTATCCATGCCAGGTCAGGCATAGTTTTTCATGTTGCTCATATGGGCTGCCTTGGAGGAATTATCTTAAGAAAAAGGACAGGTCCTAACGAGTGGCGAGATGTCTCCTATTGAAATTAATGAAGCTTGCTGGAAATGGACACTTTGCTGTGTAGCGTGAAGTTTCCAGTGAGCAGGGGGCGCACTTCTAAAATGAAATCTTTCAGCCAATATAAATCACATTACGCTGCTTTTTGTTTATAGCATCTTACAATCGCCTATATTTCCATATGCATTTGTTTTTCTATTAATGTAATAAGTATTTTGAGTGTTTTGATAAAAGCTTGCCACCTTTTTATTTACGAGACAAAACAGTGAGAGCTGAGGGGAGGAAATGCTTCAAGAATTACTCTGGGATTTTAGAGAAAAAAATCAATTTACGCCCATGGAACGCCCACGTTCAGCCCATTTTACGAAAAAACAATAATGACGCTTTGTATTTTATACTTATAAGTACTAATTTCTGTGTGTTTTTTTTGCACATCCAGTGTACTGTACTTAAACTGGGATCTACACTGTGCATATTTAATACAATTTATTTCTGTGTAATTTACATACCAAATATTAAGGTTTTTTTTAAAAAAACTAGTTTTGATGAACAGTTTTGTTACGATTTTTGATACACCTTAACAATACATTTTTTTCCTGCCTATTTTTATGTGAATGGATCAATTTTTTGTTTTGCATGATTTTTAAATGACTAATTTTATTGTGCACTTTTGTAATGTCTCCTTCCTTTAAGAAAATGCAATATACGCCCCTTAGTGAGACACCCTGTTTTCAGGGTAAAAAGTGGCTTTAGATAATTCCACCAGGGAAATAGAATGATTGGCAAGAATTCCTATAGAGCCCAGATACAGTGTTTGAATAAAAGTACACTGGGCAAGCACAGCCTATCTAACCCCTAAGTCAGTAATAACTTTTAATAAAAGCATTTTGCCAATACAAATATGCTGCAAAGCTATCTCAAACTGAAATGGACTCATGCACATCCCCATTTTTACTGTAATATCCCTTTAAAGGCAGTTGCAAGTAAGCTTTATTATAAGTGACTTTGACATATGTATGTGATTTAATTATATATAAAATGCAACCTACTTGCATTTACAGAATAGAGCATCTGGAGACCCCCTCACCCTAAATTGTCTATTTGACTAAACTATACATACCTCAGTTTTCAGTCACTGTAAGTGTCCT